>NW_005871184.1:2197052-2200185 GCF_000147115.1 Myotis lucifugus | reverse complement strand
CTCTCTATTCTATTCCATTGATCTATATGTCTGTTCTTGTGCCAGTACCAGGCAGTTTTGAGAACAGTGGCTTTGTAATACAGCTTGATATCTGGTATTGAGATCCCACCTACTTTGTTCTTTCTCAGGATCGCTGCAGCTATTCGGGGTCGTTTTTTATTCCAGATGAATTTTTGGAGAGTTCGTTCTAGGTCTGTGAAATATGCCGTTGGTATTTTAATGGGAAGTGCGTTGAATTTATAGATTGCTTTGGGCAGTATGGACATTTTAATGATGTTGATTCTACCAATCCAAGAACATGGTATGTTCTTCCATCTCTTTATGTCTTCCTCTATCTCTTTTTTCAACGTCCTGTAGTTTTCTGAGTAGAGGTCTTTTACCTCTTTAGTTAAGTTTATTCCTAGGTAGCTTAATTTTTTTGGTGCGATGGTAAATGGGATTGCTTTTTTAGTCTCTCTTTCTGCAAGTTCACTATTGGTGTATAGAAATGCCATAGATTTTTTGGCATTAATTCTGTATCCTGCCACATTGCCGAATTCTTTTATTAAGTCTATTAGTTTTTTGATGGAGTCTTTAGGGTTTTTTAAGTATAATATCATGTCATCTGCAAATAAGGACAGTTTTACTTCTTCTTTTCCAATTTGGATGCCTTTTATTTCTTCTTCTTGCCTAATTGCAATGGCTAATACTTCCAGGACTATGTTGAACAGGAGTGGTGAGAGTGGGCATCCCTGTCTTGTTCCTGTTCTTAGGGGAAATGGTGTTAGTTTATGTCCATTGAGTATGATGTTGGCTGTGGGTTTGTCATATATGGCTTTTATTATGTTGAGGTATGATCCTTCTATTCCCACCTTGCTGAGAGTTTTTATCAAAAATGGGTGTTGAATTTTGTCAAACGCTTTTTCTGCATCAATTGAAATGACTATGTGGTTTTTTTCTTTCAATTTGTTTATGTAATGTATCACGTTTATTGATTTGCGGATATTGAACCAACCTTGCATCCCTGGGATAAATCCTACTTGGTCATGGTGTATGATCTTTCTGATGTACTGCTGGATCCGATTTGCTAAGATTTTGTTGAGGATTTTGGCATCTATGTTCATGAGGGATATTGGCCTGTAATTTTCTTTCATTGTGTTGTCTTTACCTGGTTTTGGTATTAGGGTGATGCTGGCTTCATAGAATGAGCTTGGAAGTGTTCCTTCCTCTTGGATTTTTTGTAGTAGTCTGAGGAGGGTAGGTTTTAGTTCTTCTTTGAATGTTTGGTAAAACTCCCCTGTGAAGCCATCTGGTCCAGGGCTTTTGTTTGCTGGAAGCTTTTTGATGACTGCTTCAATTTCTTCCATAGTTATTGGCCTGTTGAGATTTTTAGATTCTTCCTGATTAAGTTTTGGAATGTTGTATTTTTCTAAAAATATGTCCATTTCCTCCAGGTTGTCTAGTTTGTTGGAGTAAAGTTGTTCATAGTATTTTTTAACAATCATTTGTATTTCTGTGGGGTCTGTTGTTATTTCGCCTCTATCATTTCTGATTTTGTTTATTTGGGTCCTCTCTCTTTGCTTCTTGGTGAGCCTGGCTAGAGGTTTGTCAATCTTGTTTATCCTTTCAAAGAACCAGCTCTTGGTTTCATTGATTTTCTGTATTGTTTTTTTGGTCTCTATGTCTTTTATTTCTGCTCTAATCTTTATTATCTCCTTCCTTCTGCTCACCCTGGGCTTTTCTTGTTGCTCTCTTTCTAATTCTTTGAGCTGTAGATTTAGATGATTTACTACCATTTTTTCTTGTTTGTTGAGGTAGGCCTGTAGAGCTATAAACTTCCCTCTCAGGACTGCTTTCATTGTGTCCCAAAGGTTTTGGATTGATGTGTTTTCATTGTCATTAGTGTCCAGGATGTTTTTAATTTCTTCTTTGATCTCATTGGTAACCCAATCAATATTTAATAACATGCTATTCAGCTTCCAAGTGTTTGAGTATTTCGGGGGTTTTTTATTGTAGTTTATTTCTAATATTATGCCTTTGTGGTCTGAGAAGATGCTTTTTATGATTTCAATCTTCTTGAATTTGGGGAGACTTTGTTTGTGACCCAATATGTGGTCTATTTTTGAATATGTCCCATGAGCACTTGAGAAGAACGTATATTTCGTGGCTTTGGGGTGAAGTGTTCTGTAGATGTCTATTAAGTCCATCTGATCTAGTGAGTCATTTAGGATTGCTGTTTCTTTGCTGAGTTTTTGTCTGGCGGATTTATCCAGTGATGTCAGTGGTGTATTAAAGTCCCCTACTATGATTGTATTGTTGTCGATCTCTCTCTTGATATCTTCCAGGAGTTTTCTTATGTATGTGGGTGCTCCTGCATTGGGTGCATATATGTTTATCAGGGTTATATCTTCTTGTTGTATTGATCCCTTTAGTATTATGAAGTGGCCTTCCTTATCTCTTGTTATGGCCTTCACTTTGAGGTCTATTTTGTCCGATATAAGTATTGCTACCCCAGCTTTCTTTTCCTTTCCATTTGCCTGAAAGATATTTTTCCATCCCTTAACTGTCAGTCTGTGTGAGTCCCTTCTAGTGAGGTGGGTCTCTTGTAGACAGCAAATGTATGGGTCATGTTTTTTTATCCATTCAGCCACTTGATGTCTTTTGATTGGGCCATTTAGCCCATTAACGTTTAAAGTTATTATTGAAAGGTATTTGTTTGTAACCATTTCTATTTTTTTGTGGCTGTTTTCTTTCTGGGCTTTTTATTTCTTCTTTTTACACCAGTCCCTTCATCATTTCTTGCATTGCTGGCTTGGTGGTGATAAACTCCCTTAGCCTTTTTTTGTCTGTGAAACTTCTTATTTCCCCTTCAATTTTGAATGATAGCCTTGCTGGGTAGAGTATTCTTGGATTCAGACCTTTGCTTTGCATCACTTTGTAAATTTCTGTCCATTCTTTTCTGGCCTGATGTGTTTCTGTTGAGAAATCGTTTGATAATCTGATGGGGGATCCTTTGTAGGTAACTCTCTGTTTCTCTCTTGCAGCCTTTAAGATTCTCTCTTTGTCTTGTACATTTGCCATCGTTATTATGACGTGTCTTGGTGTTGGTCTTTGGGGGTTCATCTTGCCTGGGACTCTCTGTACTTGTGTAACT
>NW_005871184.1:2194317-2196412 GCF_000147115.1 Myotis lucifugus | reverse complement strand
GTCTTTCCTCTGGGTGTTGTGTCGTTTCTTCATTCTGATTATCTCCCGATGGTTCAAAGGTCGAGTTGCGTGGGCCTGGGCTGTGTGCAGTGGGAGCCTCCCACCACGCTAGTGTCACTGAAGAGCTCTGACACTAAGCTGTGTGGTTGTTGTTGGTTGGTGGGAACCAGGCTCGCTCTGAGTCAGTGTTGCCAGCGCTCAATATGGCCTCGTATGTGCCCTTAGAATCAGGGACCCTGCCTGCACCGTGTTGAAAACCAGAGCCCCCTAGCATGCGCCAGGAGTCAGTGTTCCCCAAGAGACCAGTATCAGAGTCTCTGCTGCTTTGCGCGACCTCGCCTTGAGATTCCGGGTCCCTGTGTGCCCTTGCACCAGGAAATGGATTCACTGGCTCTTGGTATGAATGCACAGGGTATCAGGATCTCAGGCGCAGGTGATAAGAAACACAGTCAAGTCACTGGTGCTTGGTGCTGGCTCCTGCCCCGAGAAATGGGGTCCCTGGGACTGTGTTACGCGGACAAATTCCCGTTCGCGCGTTTGCTCCCAGCCCAGGGCTCGGCAGCCCGCAGTGGGCGTAGGTTCAGTTCCCGGAGTTCGCGCGCGTTTGCTCCCAGCCCAGGGCTCGGCAGCCCGCAGTGGGCGTAGGTTCAGTTCCCGGAGCTCGCGCGTTTGCTCCCAGCCCAGGGCTCGGCAGCCCGCAGTGGGTGTAGGTTCAGTTCCCGGAGCTCGCGCGTTTGCTCCCAGCCCAGGGCTCGGCAGCCCGCAGTGGGCTTAGGTTCAGTTCCCGGAGCTCGCGCGCGTTTGCTCCCAGCCCAGGGCTCGGCAGCCCGCAGTGGGTGTAGGTTCAGTTCCCGGAGCTCGCGCGCGTTTGCTCCCAGCCCAGGGCTCGGCAGCCCGCAGTGGGCGTAGGTTCAGTTCCCGGAGCTCGCGCGTTTGGTTTGCTCCCAGCCCAGGGCTCGGCAGCCCGCAGTGGGCTTAGGTTCAGTTCCCGGAGCTCGCGCGTTTGGTTTGCTCCCAGCCCAGGGCTCGGCAGCCCGCAGTGGGCTTAGGTTCAGTTCCCGGAGCTCGCGCGTTTGGTTTGCTCCCAGCCCAGGGCTCGGCAGCCCGCAGTGCACAAAGAATCAGTTCCAGGGTACTCGCGCACTTCCAGGCCAAAGTTCTGCAACCCTGAGGCCCCGGCAAGGGGAGGGTCTAACAGTTAGTTACCCAGGCGCTGCCAGCGAGCCTGCGGGAAGGGGGGATGGGCTCTGTTACTCACGGATCTGCAGCGGGGATCTCTGAACTTTTGATGTCCGCAGATCTGTAGCTGTGGTCACAGGTCTCTGTCCCCAGTGGCTGCAGGGTCCTGGTATGCGTCTGCGATCAGACTGGGTGGTGCTGAGGCCAGGATCCTAGTCTCAAGCAGCTCTGTTTCCAAAGATGGCGTGGTCGCTGTGCCTGTGCTGGCCGCCCAGGAGTGTCCGCGCCGGGAGCAGCGGGACTCCGCCGTCTAAGACTGCCGGGTTTAGCAGCCCCTTAGAAGACCTGCAGAATCTAACTGTCCCTAGCTCATACATACACACCACACACGTCCACACACTCCTCTATCACTTCCTTGCGCTCTCACACTCTCTCCCTCCCTACCTTCCTGCTGGTCGCCATTTTTTTCTCTCTGTTACTGAATATTTATTATGTCCCAGGACCTGTACTAAGTGCTTACACGGGTTATTTATTCTCACAATAATTGATGCAACAGGTTTAATTATTAATTTATTATTTATTATTTTAGCAATGAGAACAGGAGACTTAGAATGGTTTTATGCCTAGGTGATGAAGCTAGGATTCATACCAGTATACTTCTCATTGTTATTAAATAAAATGCATGTTGTTAGTCTGATATATATTTTCTAAAGGACGTAACTGGCTTATGAGAATTTATGCTTCATGAGAAGTAGGCAGAGGGCAGCCAGCTCAAATAAAATAGTGAAATAAATAACAATCTTAAATTGCCAAACCAAGCATTTGAGTAAGCTGAGGAGAAGGAAAAACTGAATTGGAGAGGATAGGACGCTGCCCCGAGACCCCTCAGGAGTAACCCGGATTCAGAACCGGGTGT
>NW_005871184.1:2143936-2180153 GCF_000147115.1 Myotis lucifugus | reverse complement strand
TTTTTTAAATAGACTTCTTTAAAAATGCTCTACAGGTAGACTTTCTGAAAAGAGGCATGACAAGACCATGTTTTTGAAGGGACCAAATCCCCAAAGCAAAAGCCTTACAGCAAGGAAATCCTAAGGCTGCTTTCTTTCTGAGTTAGTCAACAAAGACTTCATTTGGCCATGCCCCAAATCTAAAAAGCATAAAATGACTCCAGTATTAACCAAATGTGGATATCAGATATTTTAGAAAAGAGGTTCTATTTGTGTTTCCCAAATTGTTAACCTTAAGCTTCCAAGACCTCCTGCCCTAGCAGTGATGGTCACTGTTAGATGTGTGAGGAGTGGTCTGGAATGAGAACAAGACAGGAGGACGAGGAACCAGGAGGAGGAACATCTCATATCTTGCTTTCTAACCAGGCCTTTCTTAAGTTTATCCATGTTACATACTATTTTATTAGATAACCACTAGTGATTTCATTGGATGGGAAAATTCCAAATGTTAAAAAAAGTTGAAAACTTCTGTCCTAGAACAACACCCTTGATCAACTCATGAGGAAATCACTGAACTAGGTAACCCAAAGGAGCCATCACCAGTCAATTCTTCCACTCCCAACCAGTTTCCTCTAATGATAACCCAGGAGAACTAACAAAGCCATATTGTTCTAGCAAGCCTAGAAAAATTCCAGTTTCCTTATGTTTATGAAATACATGCCATAAATCCTACTAACCAAACAATCCTTTATTTTGGCAAATTTGTAGACCACAAAATATGATTGCGAGCTGCCACTACGGCCAAGGGAGATTTAACGGTGTTGCAGAGCAAATGCCAGGGCTCTGTGGAGTAAAGAAATCTATTTTCAGCTGGGATTCTCAGCCAGAAGTGTCTTCCCACTGAGAAGAGTGTGAAATGCCTGCCATCACCATGACTGTTGACCACTGGACACTAACTTCAAAGATGTAGAAGCAGAGAGGTAAAGCATGTCAACCCCTCCAGCCAAAAACCACCAGGAGCTCAACTGCAGTTGACAAGCGGGGTTTATTACAAATTGCATGGAGGGAGAATGCACACCAGAGGGAACCATTAACATCTCAGTAATAAAAAGTGTCAGGAAAAAAGCCTCTTAACAGGATGTAGGCTTTGGTTGGGTGATTCGGGGAAGAGTCCAGAAGAGCAGGGCTTTGTTCTCGATTGGATGCTGTCAGAAAGCAGGGATAAGCCCATGACTGAGTATCTCAATAATTCTTACCTATAAGTGGGATACACAGGAGCAGGAATAAAGTTGTAACTGGTAAAGAATTAGCAGTCACTCATAAATGGTAATATTGGCAAAGACTAGAAAAAGTCATGCTAGACAGGAACAGACATTGTTCTTGGTCACACTAGGTGAGAATCGTTGTTGATTCTTTGTGCAGAAGATTTTGATGTTGATTTCAGAAATCGAAAGAATCATATTTTAGTTATTAAGCATGTCTAGATCACAGTCTAGATCAGGGATGGGGAACATTTTTTCTGCCAGAGGCTATTTGGATATTTATAACATCATTCGTTGGCCATACTAACATAAACTTAAAAATTAGCCTGCTATATTTGATCAAACATTTAATTAACTCACCCCTAATGCCTTGGTAGGGCCAGACCAAATGATTTCATGGGCCTTATACGGCCTGAAGGCCGGATGTTCCCTACCCCTGTTCTAGACCATGGCTCTGGATATATTACTCAAATAATTTTTGTGCCCTCTTCAATGTTCAAGTACCTTTCCTGTGATCGTTTTGCAGTTACCTGGAATAGGGAAACTACCTATTTTGGTCAAGTTTAGGGTGTCCAGAGGGGTGAAAACAGGTAAAAGTCATTGCTTGCTTTTCAAACTATCTGTGGTAAAGAAACAGTTTCTTTTCTCCCCACTTGGTCTCATACTAATAATTTTGTAAATACAATAAAAACTAATTACTAGAAAAAATAAAGTAAAATAAACAAGACACAAAACTTCAGCCCCATTTTTTATTAGAACCAACACAAATATAATAACTGCCAAATTGCTATAAAAGTTTCTATATATTGTCTCACTTTCTACATTTATCTTGTCACAAACATTCAAAGAGGAATTAACCCCTATCCTCCTCAAACTATTTCAAAAAATTCAAGAGGAAGAAAGACTTCCAAGCCCTTTTTATGAGGCCGGTATTATCCTAATTCAAAAACCAGATAAAGATACTACAAAATAAAAAAAAATACAGGGCAATATCTCCAAAGAACATAGATGCTAAAATCCTCAAAAAAATATTCGGATCCAACAACACATTAAGAAGATCATACACCATGATCAAGTGAGATTTATTCCAGAGATGCAAAGCTGGTACAGTATTCACAAATCAATAAATGTGATTCATCACATAAATAAATTGAAGGCTAAAAATCACATGATCATATCAATAGATGCAGAAAAAGCATTCGACAAAATACAGCACCTGTTTGTGATAAAAACTCTCAGCAAAGAGGAAATAGAGAGACTATACCTCAACATACAAACTTACAACCAACATCATACTCAATGGGCAAAAACTAAAAGTGTTTCCCTTAAGATAAGGAACACAACAGGAATGTCCGCCTTCGTATTCTCATTCAACATAGTACTGGAAATCCTAGCCACAGTGATCAGGCAAGAAGAAAAAATAAAAGGCATCAAAATTGGAAAGAAAGAAGTAAAACTGCCATTATTCACAAATGACATGATATTGTACACAGAAAACCCTAAATACTCCACCAAAAAAACTTCTAGATTTAATAAATGACTTTGGCAAAGGATACAAAATTATCATCCAGAAATCGATGGCATTTTAATACACCAATAATGAACTCTCAGAAAGAGAAACTAAACTAATAATCCCAATGACCATTGCAACAACAACAAAAAATAATATACCTGGGAATAAACTTAACCAAGGAAAATCATAGGACATTGAAAAAGGAAAGAGAGGAAGATACAAACAAGTGGAAGCATATACGGTGTTCATGGATTGGAAGAATTAACATCATTCAAATCTCCATACTACCCAAAGCAATCCCTATTAAAATACCAATGGCATATTTCATAGATATAGAACATTCCAAAAATTTAGATGGAACCAAAAAAGACCCCAAATAGCCACAGCAATCTTGAGAAAGAACAGCAAAGTTGGAGGGATCACAATACCGGATATCAAACTATACTATAAAGCCATTTAAATCAAAATAGCCTGGTACTGACAGAAGAACAGGCATATAGACTAATGGAGCAGAACAGAGAACCCAGAAATCGACCCATGCCAATATGGTCAATTAATATTTGACAAAGGAGGCAAGAGCATATAATAGAGTACGATAGTCTCATCAATAAATGGTGCTGGGAAAATTGGACAGGTACATGCAAAAAAAAGAAACTAGCCCACAAACTTACATCATACACAAGAATAAACTCAAAATGGAAAAAAAAGACTTAAATGTAAGTCGCAAAACTATAAAAGTCTCGAAACATGTCAAATAGCAATATTTTCACCAATACATCTCCTAGGGTAAGAAAAACAAAGAAAAGAAAAAAAATGGGACTACATCAAACTAAAAAGCATCTGCACAACAAAAAAGCCACCAACAAAATGAAAAGGGAACCCACTGGATGGGAGAACACATTCACCAATGGTATATCAGATAAGGAATTAATTTCCAAAATATACAAAGAAGTCATACAACTCAACACCAGGAAGACAAACAATCGAATTTAAAAATGACCAAAGAGGACAGACAGATGGCTAACAGACATATGAAAAAATGTTCAACATCACTAATCATCAGAGAGATGCAAATTAAAGTTACATGGAAGTGTCACCTCACACCTGCCAGAATGGCTGCCATCAATAAATCAACAAACAAGTGCTGATAAGGATGTGGAGAAAAGGGAACTCTAGTACACTGCTGTTGAGAATGCAGACTGGTGCAGTCACTGTGGACAATATGGAGTTTCTTCCAAAAATTAAAACGGAATTGCCTTATGATCCAGCATTCCCTCTTCTGGGAATATATCCTAAAAATCTCAAAACACCAATTAGAAAGACTATATGTACCCCTATGTTCATAGAGCATTATTTACAATAGCTAAGATCTAGAAACAGCCCAAGTGCCTATCAATAAATGAGTAGATAAAAAAGCTGTGGTATGTTTACACCATGGAATACTGTGTGGCTGTAAAAAAAAAAAAAAAAAAAAAAAAAAAAAAAAAAAAAAGAATGTTTTATGCTAAGGGAAATAAGCCAGTTAGAGAAAAACAAATATCACATGATCTCACTTATATGTGGAATCTAATGAACAAAATAAACTGACGAACAAAATAGGTCCAGAGGCATGGATGCATGGAAAAGACTGAGAGATCTCAGAGGGCTGGGAGCAGGAGGGGATGGGAAGAGATTAACCAAAGAACATATATGCACATATGCATAGCCCATGGACACAGACAATAGTGTGGGGAAAGCCTGGGGTGGGGTGGGGGCTGGGTGTAGGGGGGCAAAGTGAGGTAAGTGGGGGACAACTGTAATACTATCAACAATAAATAAAAAACAAAATAACTAACTAAATCAATAAAATAAATTAGATAAAAAATTTTAAATACTGAATTAAATTTTATACTCAATATAATTTAGTTATAACTATTATAAAATACCTTTTATAAAACTTATTTCCATTTTACAGCTTAGCAGTACTAATTCAAGCTCTCTCTGTGAGTACTTTAAACTTCAATGACTTAGCTAATTCAGGTCTATTCAGCCTTCATGAAGAATAAGAAGAATTTGAAAGATTCCTCATGTCTTTAAACCCCAGAACATGGTCCAACCCCAAATATGAGGGTATGGATCCTAAACTAATGGGATCCAACTTGGAGAGTCAGACCTGCCACACATATTCTATTCAGTTCTTGCATGCTTTTAAAATTCTACAGAACATCCTGAGGTAGTATAAGACTGAAAACTAAAGCCTAAAACAATGAACTCACCAAATTTGATAAAACATGGTATCCTAATCCTTTGGGTGGATCTTTGGCACAGAGAGGATATTGCACAGTATTCATGGTACTGGTGGAGGACCAAGGTAGAATAATTATAAGCAGGAATGTAAGGAATATTTTGAGAACTCTTAGAAGCAGTGGCAAAACAAAGGGAATAGCTCTGAACTCCCAAGAAACAGCAGCCTGGCAACCATAGAAAGGAAAAATGGTTGCTCTTTTTTAAACAAAGACTTGGAGTCAACTGTGGATAGAAAAGGCATAAACATTGACACTCTTTTCAAATAACAACTGGGGATACAACACAAGTAAAAATATTTCACATCTGCAGAGTGTACAAAGAAGGGTCAGTTACTATTGGATTCAACCATAAAACTAAAGAGCAATATATGGGTATTTTACTTCAAGATAAAGGAAAAAATGAATCAAAGCTACCATACAGAAACAACTACATCTTGTGTTCATAAAATGCTATTTGAACAAATTGTGACATTAAGATCTGCTCATTTCCCATTTTAGCATTCTGTGGGGAAGTGAAAAAATACTTTCAAAATACTTTCTTTAAGAAAATATCCAAAGTTTCCACATAAGAAGTGTAATACTATCATTTTGGAGGAATCTATGTTTCTTTAGAAAGTTTTCAGAATGCTTTGAAAGAAATAAGGAAATAAAATTCCCCAATGTAACACAAGTGAAGACATAAGCAAAAAATATTAAAATAGCTGTCTTTTGTTTCTTGGAATAATGTCTTCATGTCAAAATTGAGCCAAAGCACACATCTTTGACAGTAAAATGTGTTCTACTGCTTCCTCCTGAATTTAAAGTATTATAATGAGGCTTCCTTTCCACCTCTACCTTCCAAACCATGCTGGAGCCATGGTACACTCCCAAACACCTACAAACATACACACACACGAGGGAATGAGTCTTACCAGACCATCACAGTTGTTAATGGCAACAGAGGTTCCCGGAATGTCCATGATGTCACCAACGTAAGCACAGTTGGTCTGCAAAGGCTCCGTTTTCCAGATTCTTTCGGAAGCACTTCCTGGTTGACGATCATTAACAGGGTCGGTTATATTCCCAGGCGCCGGAGATGTTTCTTGCCATTCCACAACAGCCCCAGGAGCTATGAGCTGAGTGTTGGGTTTTAGTCGCAGATGAAAATCTCTTCCAAATGCCGTGATATTAAAGAACAATTGCTCAGAGTTGGGAGACACGTCCCTTGTTGACCTCTTTTTGTGATTTGCAGAAAGAATATGAGAGAGATAGTGTCCTTCTAGATTTGTGCTGACTGGAGTCACCAGCTCATACTCTTTGTGTCTCTTTATTGGTGAATCTGTGGAGTGAGAAATACAATGGTAGGACCCTGTGCAACAACACAGGAGGACATAACATAGACATAAAGTGCCCAACTCACAAGACTGCACTCTCACGCATAATGAGTATATTTCTGAATCATCTCATACGTATTACATTTTGATAACTCAAATTATTTCTCAAATGCCCCTAGGTAACTCTGGGTTCAACAAATCTTTTTTTTTATTTTTAAAAAAGTTCATTATACTGCAAATATGCATCTCATTTATATATTTAAGAAGATGAACGTAAGTCTCCATTAACTATACCTGGCTTGCTTATAATCAAGACACATTCCCAGTTATTTTTGCTTAACTGACACCTGCTACAAACTTTTAGCAAAGTTTCTGTTATGTAGAAATTTTTTTCTTTTAATATTTTTTCCTATAAGAATAGAATTTATACTAGTTACAATAGCTACTCTATGTTGCATATACCATGACCTGTAATTTATACACTGTATTACATACACATTTCTTCCATCATAACAACTCAAACAAGCATACTTCACAGATGAGGAAACTGAGAATCGGGGTATATGTCCAAGTCAAATAACTGCTCAGATATGTATCCAACTGCTTCTCCAAAGCCCATATCGTCATTCTACAACATTATGTCATGTCCCATAAATCACAGAACATTTTCAGGAAATGAGGAAATAGGTAAAAAAGAAGAAATAATGATCTATAAGTTGAATATGCAGATATTAGTTAGTCAAGAGCAAATGGCATTGTCATTTTGCACAGTATTCCTTACATGGGACAGACACTTGAGTATGAAAGTGTATTTGGGGTCCACCTGACAACATGGGTGGCCACTTACATGTTAAACTGAATTTCAAAATTAGAACTTAATTCCCCTAGTTTAACCAATGTGAATATTATGTCTGCTAAAATGCAAGCATCCTTGGGAAAGATAACACACTGAATGAACCATTTATCCCTTTATAGAAATGGCTTTGAAGGCAGAAGACAGTGGATTCTGAAGGAAATGAGGGGCAACAATGAAAAAAGAGGCCCAGCCAGTATGGCTCAGTGGTTGAACATTGACCTATGTGACCTATGAAAAAGGAGGTCAAGGTTAGATTCCTGGTCAGGGCATATATATGCCCAGGTTCTGGGCTTGATCCCCAGTAGGGACGTGAAGGCAGCCAATCAAGTATTCTTTCTCATCATTGATGTTTGTATCCCTTCCTCTCTGAAATCAATAAAAATATATTTTTAAAAAAGAATAAAGAAAAAAAACAGAATGAAAAGAGAAGGCGTGGAAAGGGAAACTTGAGAACATAAAGAGTTCCCCACCTTCAGAATTCTAATCTAAGACTAGTCCTGTAGTGTGTTAAAGTACCTTAGAAAATTATATGATTCACAAATACTGTTCACTTATAGGAAATGTGTGTATGTCATTCAATAGAGCTTGAGACCCATAAATGAACCTACAATCTATGCTCTTAAGTATCCTTATAGAATCACTATGTTTGCTGCCGGCGACCAATTCCAGCATGTCATAATTTCAAGAGTTTCATCAAAAGGTTGATGAGACTTGGGGACTCAACAGGGTTGAGTCACACTTGTAGTCACCTGTTGGAAATGGCTAAAGGCATTTCCCCAAACCTGAATAGGAAACTGATTGTGGCTGCCAGACAGCTAAAAGGCATCTTAATCTACATGTTATTGCCTCCTACTGGCCAAACACCTGAACAGCCGTAGGCTAATTCCCCCATTCTGACAATGCTTCTGTACCCTTTGAAACCTTACCCTTTGAAGTGTATTATCTCCACCTTGCCTTAGGACAAATTGTGTTAATAAAAGCAAGGGTCCAAGACAAGGAGGGAGTCTTCAGTTCCTTTAGCTGAAGGTCCTCTGACCCCCAATGTCTTTCAAAATTATATCTCGTCTCTGGACTCTTTATTAGTCTCTGGATTCCTATATCATCTACACACAGCCTTTTCCAGATTCCTGAACCCTTCTTGATGCTGGGACAAGAACCCCGGCAGTTTGCATTATTTTTTCTAATTTTCAAATACAAACTTCAAACAATGTATAAAGAACCAGAAGACAAATGAAGTCATTTTGCAACTTGGAAATTTCTCGAGTGCCTGTTTGTAATCATTATGCCACTTATAATGACCAATGGATTTAAACAAAATATCTCTCTAAAAATGCACAGAGTAAGTAACCTGGTTGTAAATATTTACTAGGCAGAGGAGTAAGGACTGTCCTATCACAGAAAAAAGTGAAAACTTTGCCACAGCAGCATAACCCCTGTACCGTAGGTGCTCCCTGTCATAGCCAAGGCCCAATACTAGGTAGTACTGTAAGCACAGACACAGAGGTTGGTCTCCCTACAACCAACTCTCTGGTGAACACTTTTGTAAGTTCTGGTTTAGGGAAAGAAGTTGAAATTTTAGGGAACGAACTTAAGTGTCACAGGAGGGGAGTGATGGAGGGGAAAGCTCCCATAGTGAACGATGAATTCAGATCTTGGATGTGGACTGACAAAGCTTACCCCCAATTAATTCCTTGAGGATATGAACTCCCCATTCAACCCGGCATTCCCAATGTACTCTAATAGCCGATTTTGTACTTGCCAGGGTCTCTTGTCAGTAGAATGTATTTGGTGAGTGTTAAGGTGGTAATGCAGGTAACTAGAGAACCTTTGCTTTTTCTAGGCTGCTCCACACTCAGACTTATTATCCAAGGCCCTTGAGCATCTGGCTGCACCAATAATCCCAGTTATAACTCTTTCTCTAACCATCTATTTACTGTTCCATGGGAAGGAGAAAGTAATGCTTTATTTTAATGTATGGATTTCCCATCTCCACTGAAGGGCATTCACACAACCAAAGTCTAGGCAATACACTGATGCCTGGATTAAGTGACTGGAGAACTAGAAAATCTAAGAAGAATGCAGGGAGGCTCCTCCTCACCCAGCAGGATACCCAGAGCCTCATGCTGACAGTAAACCATACATTCCAGATTCCCTGGGACAGTCCCATGTTCCCTGTCAGACAGCACGTTCTGAAATTTTATTCAAAATAAAGATGGTGTATTGCTATAGAGCTTTGTCATCTCGAATGCTAAATAGCAAATCATTGCTAAAATGTGCACATAAGAAACATTTCTGAAATTAAACCCTGAGTGAGTCCATTTCCAGGTGGAATTTAAGGTAATCAAGGGATAAGATGCACTTAGTAACCTCTCAGGCTATCTTCCCCTGACGGTAAATTGATGAGCTGACACAGTAGCTACTCAGTCATCTGCCATTTATTATCAAAATAGACCCTGGACTGCCCTCTGTGCTCGAGAATATATCATCTCTAATTCTCACAACGCTCCCAGTAGGTAGGTGTTATTATCCTAGACGGCCTGTCACTAGCCAGCAAAGAACCAAAAGAAAATTTCAATTCTGATCATTTTGAAGCTGAAGATCATCCTCCTATGCTCTTACTCACTTCATCTTACTGTCAACTTCTAATTTAAAATCTGACATATAAAGGAAAACTACCACAAGAATGATTATGCTCTGACTACCCACAGCCAGTCAACCAAATTTTCCTCTAGTGTAGCTTCAAACATTTCAGTAAAAGGCTCTTAAGTTCTTGGTCTTTGGGAGGAAAAAAAAAGAGTGGTGGGTAAAGCTCAAAGATATCAAAAGTATTTAATCTCAGTAAAATCACATAGGAAAACTAAATCACATCCAATGTTACTTTGCTGCATTCAGAAATGAGACATTTCACAGGCCCAAATATTTCTGCAAAGCAATATAACCTATAGTTAAGGAATGAACTACAGTGTCAAAAAGCAGCAAGTTAACATATGAACCTGAACAAGTTCTTTATTTTTCCTTAGACTCAGTTTCCTCATTTGTTAACTTAAGGTTAATAATAATAGCTCCAACTTTATAGATTTGGTGAAATGATTAAATGAGATTATGCAAAGAAATCAGTAAGGATTAGCTACTTAACTTCTTTTGTCAGTACAATTGCCATGTGGACATTTACTAGTCACCTCAATTTAACATTTCAGAGTAAACTTCCTATCTTCCTGTTTCCATATGTATCCCTCACCTGTGTCAGTAAATGGCAGCTCTATCCTCCCAGTTATGCAGACCAAACACTTGATTAAACCATCCTTAACTCTTCTCACACCACACACCAAATCTCTTCATAAATTCTATTGACTCTACCTTCAAAATGCTTCCAAACTTGGACCACTGCTCACCACCTCCCATGCTACTACCCTAAGCCAAACCACCATCATCTAAGTTTTGAATGAACCTCCTAACCATTCCTTGCTTCTGCTCTTCCCAGTTATAGGTTATCCTATATAATAAAAGCCTATGTGGCCGTGAGGCCCTCATGCAGTAACGAGCAATCACTAGGAGGCTGCATGTGCAGCCGGTGCATGCGGGTGGGCGGGGCTGCGTGCCCAGCGAGGCGTACAAGGATGGGCAGGGGCTTGATGCTGTGTGCACGGTGCGGAGGTGGGTCCCGCGGCTCTGGCCTACCTCTTTGGGGCAATCCATCGAGGACTCCTGGATGGGTGGGTGGGCAGGGCCTACCTCTTTGGGGCAATTGATTGCGGGGCTACCACACTGTGAGAGGGCACAGGCTAGGCTGGGGGACCCCCCCCGAGTGCATGAATTTCGTGCACCAGGCCTCTAATCCTCAATAAAGAGCTAGAGTAATTAAAGTCACAGATCATGTCACGCTTTTCCTCCAAACCCATCCCAGAGTAAAACAGCTCACAGCCCAGCATTGGAAATCCTCCTACCTCAAAGTCACTGTACTTGCTGTTTCCTCTGCCCAGTGTCTTCCCGTCCCTCCCCCACCCCACCCCCCAAGACAGGTGCATGGCTCACCCCTCAGTTCCTTCATGCCTTTGCTTAAATGTAACTCTACCATTGAGGTCTGTCCTGACCACCAGTAACCACCTTATCACTCTATGCCCTTTCATATTCCACATTATTCCACAAAACCTGGTACCATCTCCTACTATAAATATTATTTGCATGTTTATTGCTTCTTTATATTTACTAGCATATAAGTAAGCTTCAGGAGGGCAGGGATGTTTTTATCTGTTTCCTTCACTACAACTCCCCAGTGCCTACAACAGAACTGAAGTTGCTCAATAAATATCTGTGAGTGAATAAGTGAATGAATAAGAGCAGTTTGAGTATGAAGAGGTATGTAAAATTCTAAACTGGCCTCCTGGAATGCAGACACAGAGCCCCTCACCCTTAGAAGCAGGCAGCAGGAAATTAGCCCTCCCATTGGCTATTCATAGAATTACAACTATACAGATATACAGATCAAAAATAAAAACGACCCTGAAAAATCATCTAATCTTTGCCTCTTTCTTACAATTAGGGCATCTCAAGTAGATGGCATTATTTGTGCTTAGGTTAGAGGTAGAGTACTTTAACCTGCTCCTTCTCTATGTGAGGGGAGTTTCTTCCAAGTAGTCCAGGCCTCTTCTTCCCCATTAACTCACCCTTTCCCGAGTAGAGAAGAGTGAAGTATGTGATTGGTAAGTCTGGGAAAAAGAAGAAGTTTGCAGAGCTCAGAACCTCCCTCATCATTCTTCTCCCTGGGAAGGATCCTGATAAGGAGCACATGTTCTCTTCCACGTCCCCAGGGGCAGGCCCTGTCCCAGCCAGATGGATGCACCCTCAGCCAGAACATGGCTCAAGCAAGTGAGAGCCCCAGGCTTCATCCCAGCCCCTTTGTAAAGAGATTTTCACTATGTCTTTAGATGTGCTATTTTCAACTTGTTCAGAACCCAGGTATATAAGAGGGCTGTTTTTATTTCAGATCATCTCAAAAACTTGATCTATCTTTAAGAAAAAGTACTGTCACATCTCCACTGGCAGGCTAATTATAACACTAACAATTCTCCTTATCAGGGAATGCACTCACATCTAATTCCTCATTCTAGAGTTTAACTTAGTGCCCTCTTCTCCTTTGTGCTGCATGAAAAACAAAACGAAACCCATTCTTGTGTAAATGCACCTGTATGTATATGTGACATATGTGTACAACTGTACACACATACACAAATATTACACAATGTACATCAAAGAATTTGAGGAGTCAATGTTCTGTGTCCATATAAAAGACTTTGGAGCTATCAGACTTTCTGTTCTAATATCAACCATGTTAGACTTTTCCAATTAGTTTCCAAACTCTAATCATTTCTGAGACTTTTGACCCATTCACGCATGTTTGTGTTTAAGCATGATACCCCACACATAATAGGCCTCAGTAAATATAGGTTAAAAAAGGAAAAAAAGATCCCTCAACCTGAAACCTGAATAGCACAGCTCTCTGCTGAGAATAATGTCTTATACACACTTCTCCCTTAAAATATCTAAAGCAAATTCTCATTTTACTTGAATATTTAGTTTGCCTTCCTGACTTCACTCTTTTTGTTAATGAGGTACTGAATCTCCCAGGCTGAGAAAACTGACTTCATTTTTAACTTTCCCCCCAATTAACATCATTTAGGTCCCACTGATTTCTCCTTAGAAGTTTCTCCCCTTTCTTCCAATCACCTTCAAGTCCTCATCACCTCACACCAAAAAGCTGCAAGTGCCAAGTCTTAATCCCCACATATAATTTTTTCTCACTACCAACTATTGTATAAATTGTACCAAAGTACTATCTAAATTATTTCCAGGAAAATTTCAAAGCCCCACATTTACTAGTAAAATGCCTAGATTCCAGCATCCAACACCAGATTGCAGCTTGGCCTCTCCCAGGCAGCTCCAAGCCCATCACAAGTGGCAACCATCTGCAGATTACTTTGTAGCTCACACCAAGTGATCCAGGGCAAGGCACAGGCAGCAGATTGCCTTGGCCTACATCTCCAAAGAGGCCCCAGAACCGACACACCAGGTGGCCAGCTTCAGACCACACCAGAGCACCACCCAATCACCTCTACAATGACATACTCAAAGGGCAGATTCAGCAAGCACCACAGCCCTGCTAAAGTGAATCCTGCTCCATAAGGTCAGCCCTACACAATAGCTCCTCCATGTAGTCAGGGCCAGTCCTGACAATCAATCAGCCTGAGGGTCAATTCCTCCCACTGATGTGCCAATAGCAATCAAGGTTCAACTACAACAAGGGACACACCTAAAACACCTAAGTCAGGTGATCAGGGAGACTGAGCCACGAGGCCCCACAGAACACCTTCTACATAAGGCCAACCTTTCAAAATTGGGAGATATAACAGCTCTACTAATACATAGAAACAAACACAGGGAGGCAGCTAAAATGAGAGCACAAAGAAACATGTCCCAAATGAAAGAACAGGGAAAAACACCAGAAAAAGAACTAAACAAAATGGAAATAAGCAATCTACAGAATTCAAAACACTCCTATCAGTGATAGCTTCATCAAATAGATAGGAAGCATAAAAAAGGAGATAGAGACCATAAAAATGAACCAGTCAGAAATGAAGAATAAAATAACTGAAATGAAGCACACATTAGGGAATCAGCAGTAGACTAAATGAAGTAGAGGACTGAGTCAGCAATTTGGAAGATAAGGTAACAGAAAACACAATCCAAACAGCAATAAGAAGAAAAATGAGGATTAAGGGCCCTCTGGAAAATATCAGGTATACTAACATTTGTATCATAGAGGTACCAAAAGAAGAAGAGAGACAGCAAGAAATTGAAAACCTATTTGACAAAATAATGACTGAAAACTTCCCTAACCTGGTGAAGGAAATAGACATACAAATCCAGGAAGTGCAGAGAGTCCCAAACAAGATGAACCCAAAGAAGCCCACACCAAGACACATCATAATTAAAATGCCAAAGGTTAAAGACAAAAAGAGAATCTTAACACGTTGTGCACCAGTAGTTTTATTGCTAGCTTTATCCAGTGGCCAAATAAGTTTCTATTGAATGAGTACCAAAAAAACATTTTACAAAGTAGCATACTTTAAAAAGATATTAGCTTGTAAGAACATGTAATAAATAACTTCAAAATGCAATGGGTATTTAATTTTAAAGCATACCTTTAACATTTATGTAAAACACTATCATATGAAAACACGAGAATGCTCGTGATCTGCCCGCAATGTGCTAAAAGCAGAAAGAGAACAGCAGTTACCTACAAGGGAGTTCCCATAAGACTGTCACAACTTTGCAGGCCAGAAGGGACTGACACTAAATATTCAAAGTGATGAAAAGCAAGGACCTATAACCAAGATTTCTCTATCCAACAAGGCTATCATTTAGAATTGAGGGAGAGAGAAAGAGCTTCCCAGACAAGAAAAAGATAAAGGACTTCATCACCACCAGACCTGTATCATAAGAAATGTTAAAGGGACTTCTTTGAGAAGAAAAAAAAACTTAAAATATAAAATATGAATAAAATGACAATAACTACATACCTAGCAATAATTATTTTAAATGTAAGTAAATACTCCAAACAAAATACTAGTACACAGGATGGCTGAATGGATAAGAAAATAAGACCCTTACATATGCTGTCTACATGAGACTCACTTCAGATCAAAAGACAACACAGACTGAAAGGGTTAGAAAAAATATTTCATGAAAATGGAAACAACAGAAAAAAGAAATCTAGGATATTAATATCTATACCAGAAACAAATAGACTCTAAAACAAAGGCTATAAAAGAGATAACAAGGACCCAGCAATTCTGCTTCTGGGTATTTATCCAAAAAAAAGCCAAAATACAAATTCAAAAAGATATGCATTCATATGTTCCTTGCAGCATTAATTATAATAGCCAAGATGTGGAAGCATCCTAACTGTCCATCCATGCATGAATGGATAAAGAAGAAATAGTGCATATATACAATGCAGTGTGACTCAGCCATACAAAAGAATGAAATCTTGCTATCTGTAATATGGATGGACCTAAAGGGTATTGTGCTGAGTGAAATAAGTCAGAAAGAGAAACAGAAATATCTATAATTTTACTTATATGAGGAGTCTAAAAACCAAAATAAATGAAAAAAACAAATAGAAACAAACTCATAGTTACAGAGAACATTCTGATGGTTTGCAGATTGGAGGGGTGTTGGGAAATGGGCACAAAGGGGAAAGGGATTAAGAAGTACAAATTGTTAGTTACAAAACAGTCATGGGGTGTAAAAGTATGGCATAGGTAATATAGCAATAATAGTGTATTAACTGTGTATGGTGTCAGATGGTACTAGATTTATCAAGGTGAAAACTTCATAAGTTATATAAATGTCTGAGCACTATGTTGTACATCTGACACTAATAGAATATTTACAATATTGTATGTCAACTGTAATTAAAAAATACATTTTAAAGAGTTTTACTGATTTTTTTTAAGAGGGAGAGAAAGGGAAGAGAAAGAGAGAGAAACATCAATGTGAAAATAAAACATTGGTAGGCTGACTCTTGCATGCCCCCCACCATGGATCGAGCCTACAACCCAGGCATGTGCCCTGGAATTGAACCAGCAACCTTTTGGTGTACAGGATGATGCCCAACCAATAGCCACATCAGCCAGGGCAAAAAATTTAAAAATATATATATATTTTTTAAATAAACAATAAAATGTCTATGTTCTACACTTAATTACCTTTGTGATTTTGGTCACAATACTTTTATGTCAGTACTCATCTGTAAAAATGAGAGTAAAAGCATGTAGTTCATAGGATTGTTGTAAAAATTAAATGGCCTATTCCAAAATGCTCAGAACACTGTTTGGCACATAGTAAGTGTTCAATAAATGTTAAGTATTAATATTACTATGTTATTTCTCTGAATAGTTTCCCTGGCTTATCATTACTTCAGGATAAAATAGATTCAGAAAATTGATATCTATTTTTCATGTTAGATCTAAACACTGCTTGAAAGACCATTAATCAAATTCTCTCACTTTACCAGTAAGAAAGTGAAACTCAAAGAATAGGTAACTTAAGCAAATCAAAACTTAACTTTCATATTTAAGGACCTCTGCACTGTCCCTAATTTCTTTTCAGCACCATCTCTCATATTAGCCTATCAAAACATTCTAATGCACTCACCAGGCCCGGCTAAATCATGCCTGCCTTCACAGCCCTGCTCTACTGTATCACCCAGGGGAAAAGAACTGCTGCTTTCTCTTCATCTATGCAGATTCAACCCAGCCCCCATGGCCTCTCTCAAGCCCCATCTTTTCTAAAAAATCTTCCCAGCTAGCTTGTCCAGAATACAGCCCTCCTGGTCTGATCTTCCTAGTTCTCACTGTCATGCACTGTCTGCATAAAAGTTATAAAAATCTCTACGGAAGAAAAGTTACACGCTTCTGGCCTGTCCTTGGAGAGATTTTAAGCTCTTTGGGGCAGACATGTGGCATCTTAACTGTAGTGTTCCCAGTCTTTGGGAGGAAAAAAAATCAATGATTATTTTTAGAAGTGGGAATTCTTGGGAGGGAGCGCTCTCACAGTCTGACACTGTGGTCCATGCTTTGGGATCCTCCTATCTCCTTCACACATTCAGTCACCTATGCTCAAAACTGAGGACATGCTGTTTGGTATCTTTCTAAGTCTGCTGTAGAAGGATACACAGATATCTCCCAGGGAGACTAGATGTCCCCAGGGCATTTCCAAGACCTCGCTGTGGAACAGTAAGAGAACAAAAGTGCTCAGCAGTACAATCAACACTGCTAGGACCTGAGTGACTGCAGTACAAAGCTCCCATATATCACAGCAATTGTTAGCTGATCTAATTAAGACCAAAGCACCCCAGGCCCACAGATTGTGGGAATAATGTGACTGAGGCAATGTGGCTTTAACCCAAGGCAAGGAAGGAAGGAAGGTAATGATGGTTGAACACTAAAGGTCTGGAGTCAGAAAGCACCGTGTTGAATTCTGGTTGGTTTCAAGCTGATACGCTCTTTGGCATCCTGCAAGCAAATGATGAAAATCCAGGCTCACAGAGTTTATCTGTAAATTAGGGATAATAATGGGAATTAAGTGAGGGAAGGCTTGCCCTATCTAATAACATTTCAATAAATGAAAAATTAGCTGGTGTTATCATCACCATCACCATCATCCTCTAGCTCCAGCTATAGAAGAAGGAAGTTAGTTTCAGATTCCTTCTATGACCCAGCTCCCCTCAGGGGCCTCTCTCCCCACTCTACCCCCACCCCACCTTGTGTTTCTGATGCGGTTAGAAGAGACCTTAAGCTCCATGTCCAGGGCCTGAAGTCCAGGATGATGTCACAACCCAAGCTCCATTACGCAACCCAGAGACTGGGATTCTCTCCCAAGAATCGTCTGATTGCTCTAATACAAAAAGGCAGATCACACAAGCAATTTCCTTTATCAGGTATAAATTGTCAGCATGCAACAATCTGGCCACAAGCATGAAATCAAATAAGCATTTTCAAGATCTGCTAAAGAAGTAGCTCCAACAACATTTCCAAATCCCAAGCCAAAGGAAAAAGAATGACCTTCATCAGAAATGACAGGAGCCAGCTGCTCCAGGAAAGATGTGAGTCTGGTGAAAAGTGGACCTTAAGAAGTACACCACACGCCAAAGGGTTTACCAAGGTTGTAAACACCATCAGAGAAGGGGACACATCTTCTCTCAAAACCAATTAAAAATTAATTGTGACACGTGCTGAACTTATGAACATGGCCAAATTCTTTGTCCTCACTTTATCTCCTCTGGGCAGAGGAACTCTTTGATGTCTTTTATTTTAGTTGCAAACCCATTTTCATAGTCCAAGAGTTGTTATCAAGCTATTTGAAGAAAAAAATGAAAAGGTGTTGGGGGGGGGTGGTTATTCTTACTTATTAAGAAAGAACAAATAGTTGTACACTTAAAAATTCTTCTCATTTTTTTTAATCTGGCTTTTTCATAAATATTTGTTGCAATTGCACAATGTTTATGTTCAAGAGTCACTTAGGAAAGAACAGCACATTCTTTACTGTTCCAGAACATGAAATCAGGTAAGAGATCTTTCAGGAAAATCAAAAAAAAAAGCCTGAAGAAAAATGTTATTTAAACAAAAACAAAAACACATCCGAGTTTTCCTTTTTTGCTACATTTTAATATAATCAAATAATCAATAACAGAATAACAAGTAGAAGAGAATTATTTTTGTAAGTGAGGCCCAAATGCCAAAATTTTAGCATTCCAATCTTAGTTTTAAAAGCACTTCTACTGGCTGTACTTATCATCATTGCAAGTTTTGCAGAGTCAAGAGCTATATTAGGCATTCTAAAAATTAGTATTTCTCACACATCTCACAATTTGTTGATAGATAATACTTTTAAAGGCTAATTTAACTTCAGTCTAGAATTTAAAGCCAGGAAAATCAGCATCCATCTCCAGGGCCAAAGGCTAGGGGAAATATGACAGATAAGAAATGTGGAGAGCATTTTTAAAGACTTTCACTGTAACATTACTTGTGGTAATTATATTTTCCAAATCTAAGACACTCTGGCTCATGGTTTAACAAAAGTATGAGACACTGAGATAGTCCACAAGGCCACTGCCTGGATTAGTGTCCTGTCGCTGCTATAACACATTGCCACAAACTTGGTGCTTAAAACAATATGAATTTGTTATGCTACAGTTTTAGGAGATACCAAGTCACACAGGGCTAAAGTCAAGGTGTCAGCAGGGCTGTATTTCTTTCAGAAGATCTAGGAGTGATCTGTTTCCTTGACTTTTTCAACCCACAAAGGCTGCCTTGCATTTCCTGGCTCATGGACCTTTTCCTCCATCTTCAAAAACCAGCAACATCCACCCGTCTTTCTTTCACCTACCTCTTCCATTTATAAGTGCTGCCCCTCTGGATAATCCAGGATAATCTATTTTAAGATCAATTGATTAGCAACCTTAATTCTATTGCAAACTTACTTCATCTTTGCCATGTAACATAACATATTCTCAGGTTCCAGGGATTCAGAAGTGGACATCTTTGGAGCCATTATTCTGCCTACTGCAGTCACCAGTTCCCATGAAATGTGCTGGGAAGTCCTCACATCTGTGGCACTACTGTACATGTGTGCCACCCTAGCATCCTCCCACACTCCGTGCCAATTTTCCCTCAGGTGAACCATCCACACTCCACACTTAGTTCCTGTAAGTCAAGGGTGAAATATCCAATCAGAACACTGCATTCCTGACCACAGTGAATAGTTCAAGGATAAGCTTATGACTCAAGCTAGGTAGCCAATTAAAGCCCTCCCAGGAACTTTCCTGGAGCTGTCAAAAAATAAGTGTTCTGTCTAGTGGGGTGAAAGGTAGAATGATAGCCTAGAGATACTGTTGACAGTATTTGGCATTATTTTGGGGGTGAGGTGGGGGGGGGGCGGCGCAGACACTGAAATCTTAGAGAGATAAAGCAAACACATAGAAAAAATGAGAAAGGAGGGAAGGAGGGAGGGACGGAGGGAGGGAGCAAGGAGGGAGTAAAGGAGGGGGAGAGAGAGATTGAAAGATTAAGAGAGAGATTCCTGATATTATTCTGAGCTCTCAGATCCAGCTATACCTGACTTTGATTACCTGATCAATTTTTTTTCCTTAACCAGTGTCAACTTGGTTCCTGTTACTTGCATTCAAAGGAGTCATAATTGATATAAGAATTTTCTCTCAATGAAATGGAAAGAAGAAACTTCAATAAATGCGATGAGAAAAAGAGAAAGAATTGTGTCTGGTATACACAATTTAGGTGGGGTGGAATTATCTATACAGTAAAAGCCTAAGCAACCATTACAGCAGAATGACCAGAATGACCATTCACTATGATGCACACTGACCACCAGGGGGCAGATGCTCAATGCAGGAGCTGCCCCCTGGTGGTCAGTGTGCTCCCACAGGGGGAGCACCGCTCAGCCAGAAGCCAGGCTCACAGCTGGCGAGCACAGCAGCAGTGGCGGAAGCCTCTCCCACCTCCGAGGCAGCACTAAGGAGCAGCAAGCCAAGCAATAAGGAGCAGCAAGCAGGCAGGTGGTAAAGAGCGAGGGGTCCAGGACTGTGAGAGGATGTCTGCCTGCTGGCAGTCAGACATCCCCCAAGGGTCCCGGACTGTGAGAGGGCGCAGGCCCGGCTGAGGGACAGACATACACACACACACACACACACACACACACACACACACTACACGAATTTCATGCACCAAGCCTCTAGTTTGAAATAGCTGTTTTTGTACCACTCCTTACTCAACTCCCTCCCTCTACTCACAGTGGTTCTCAACCTTCCTAATGCCGTGACCCTTTAATACAGTTCCTCATGTTGTGGTGACCCCCAACCATAAAGTTATTTTCATTGCTACTTCATAACTGTAATTTTGCTACTGTTATGAATCGTAATGTAAATATCTGATATGCAGGATGTATTTTCATTGTTCACGACCCACAGGTTGAGAACCGCTGCTGCTATATCCCTACGAATGAAAGCATCACCTCATTATCAACTTAAAGATAATACATGGAAATAGAACTCTCAAAGAGCTGCCATATGGTGAGCTGAGTGGATGGATAGTTTACAAGTCCATGGCACAGAAAAGTAGTTTCTGGAAACTCATGGTGTCAGGTAGACCTGTCAAAAATGTAGGGGTTAGAATGAGGTGGCTGTCCTTGAGTAAAAGTGTTTTTTAAAAAGCACAAGACTGCCCTAACCGGTTTGGCTCGGTGGATAGAGGGTCAGCCTGCGGACTGAAGGGTCCCAGGTTCGATTCCGGTCAAGGGCATGTACCTAGGTTGCGGGCACATCCCTGGCAGGGATTGTGCAGGAGGGAGCTGATTGATGTTTCTCTCTCATCGATGTTTCTAACTCTCTATCCCTCTCCCTTCCTCTCTGTAAAGAATCAATAAAAATATATTTTTAAAAAAAAGCACAAGACTAAGACATACTACTAATAATAACTATTATTATAGTTTGCTTTCCATGTACCAGAATTGTATGAATCCTTTACAACTGTATGAACTACGCAGCAGTAGTATGCGTATGTTACATACAAAAAAAGTATGCTTTGAGAGGTTAAAGTCATCAGCAGGAAAGTGGTGGAGTCAGGGTTTTAAACCACATTGTGAACAGTCTGTGCCCTGACCATCTGATGGAGGAAAGGAGATGAATGTTAATAGGTACTCTACTGGATATACTGGTTAGATTTAAGATTGAGGAATGGACTCTACATGCAAACGAGAGAAGTTTTTACATAGAAAAGACACAGAATTCAAATCACATGAATAATAATTTCAATCATTCTTTTTATTTGTGTGCATATGTGCATATGAAAATATATATACTATATATGAAAATTGTAGGAAATGTAATTTAATATCTAAGACCACAATATTTGAAGAGTCATAGATTTAATCCTATTTACTTTCTATAAGGTTTCCTAACTATTTTTTGTTTTATCAGTCACTTCAAGAATAAGATAGACTATTTCATGCTACTCACAATTTGTTCTAAATTCCAAAAAGATTCATCATGCTGAATTTGTGGCAATCATTTCTATAAACAGGAGACTGACATTTTACCACAAAATCTCTCCTAGGGATTTACAGTTAGTCAGCAAAGCCATGTAAACGTATTTGGGAAATTAGGGTGGATCAATTACATGTGGGAACAGAGATTCCAAAGCTAGAATCTCTTCCCACGCTTTCCTATCTATTCTAAAGAGTATACAACTCTCAAATTCTATCCCATGATGTGGATGAATCTTGTCAGAGTACAAATAAAGTAACAAATCTTTTTTATAATATAATTGTGCATATTTTGGTTACTTGATAACTAGAAAAAATGATTAATTCATTCCTTCTTTCAGAGATTATATAACCAAATATTTAAAAATCATACTCAAATGTCAAGAAGAATGGAGACAAAACAAATTTAGAATTAATATTTTTTTAAATCAACACTTTCCTATATTGCTAGTGGAGTTCAGGTCATGCAAACTTTTTCTAAAGCCATTTGTTAAAATGTATCATGTTAACTTGGCTTTACTTGGTCATCAACTTCCAGGTCTCTCTCCTAAAGTAGTCATTTGAGAAGCAGGAAATGATCTATGTACCATACAGTGGGGCAACATTCATTATCATGAGAAAAACAAATAAATTGGGAAAACAATACATAAATTCATGTTTTTTAGTATGATGGGGCTAAAATGATGATTACAAGGAGTTTTTAATGATAGGGAAAATTATACTAAAATATTAAACAAAACAAAAACAGGTATACAAACACACAATCTGTGTATTAAAGGAAGACTGAATAACAATATGCTAAATTGTAACAATAGTTTCTTATTTGGGATGACTGTCAAAAATCTGGAAAATACAGAAAAATTAAAGAAGACGATTATAATGGGCACATGCAAAACTTCTATAATCAGAGCAAAAACTGATGAATTAAAAGGATAATCAGCATCCTATATAATAAAAGGGTAATGTGCAAATAGATTGAACAGCAGAACAACCAAACAACCAATCAAAGCATAATATGCTTATGATATGCTAAGGTTGCTCAACCACTCGCAATGACATGCACTGACCACCAGGGGACAGATGCTCCGACCCATAGGTTAGCTTGCTGCTGGGTCCGGCTGATCAGGACTGAGCAAGATGGGCTGGACATGCCCTGGAGCCCTCCCGCAGTCCCTCCCCGGCCCGATGGTGCACCGGTGGGGTCCCTCAGCCTGGCCTGCGCCCTCTTGCAATCCGGGACCCCTCGGGGGATGTCGAAGAGCTAGTTTCAACCCAATTCCGCAGGCCACTCCCCGTGGGAGGGTGCCAGATTCAGGGCTCATGGGTGGCAAGCGCTGCTGCAGCAGTGCAAGCCTCTCCCGATAGGGACTGATTGGGCGCAAGCCCACGGCAGGCACAATGGGGACAGGATGAGCAGGAGCTGCAGGCCACCCAGAGGGAACCCACCCATACATGAATTCGTGCACCATGCCTCTAGTTTTATATTAATAGAAATAGCACAGCTTAGGAGTAAAAGCTGAACTCTATTAGAGGAACACTAGAGGGTTCCTAAAATTCTAATAGCAAGCCTCTTTGAGGAAGCATTAGATTTTCATGTAAGTCATCATTGTCAATATGGTATAACCAGTCAAAGTGGTATAACCAAACTCCTCATATTTAAATCATTCATGATTTTACCAGACAATTTGGGATTGTCCCTAATTGATTTCCAAGATAATTTGGGTTGGCTACCCACAAGCAAAGACTTTTTACAGATAATCATTTTGGAAGCAGAGGTGATCTTGGGGATTTCTTAACATTTCTGAGCAATATCCTGATTATTTGGTAAAATGACTACG
Organism: Myotis lucifugus; assembly: GCF_000147115.1. Classification (NCBI taxonomy): domain Eukaryota; kingdom Metazoa; phylum Chordata; class Mammalia; order Chiroptera; family Vespertilionidae; genus Myotis; species Myotis lucifugus. Next base: position 2,156,488 of record NW_005871184.1, on the reverse strand, counting down.
GCAAAAAGTGAAAACATGTGGAAGAAATACTTCAGATAAACAGCAATAATATGTCACTGGTGATAGATAACATGCTACATATATTAATATCTTCATCTAAGAAGCTTAAAGCAGTAACATTAACCATTATGATGCTCACTGGAGGGATAGAAGCTAAATTAATCAAGTGAATTGCATGATCTTTAGCTACAAGGAAGAACAATGGCTTGGGTAGCTAAAAGTTTAAATTTTATAAAGAATAAGTGTATCCCCTCTTTAAACCACACATTTTAGTGCTGCTGCTCACAAACTGGATTGATAGATTTTAATCTTAGTTTATTTTATTTCCTCTAATGCCAGCAACAGGGCAAATGATCCCAAGTAGACCTTAGTGCAAAATTAGTGGGCATTCAAAACCTGCACATAATTCAATTCAATTTGCCAAATAGCTATGAAGCACAAAAAGTGCCTAAAAACCAGTAAGCCTCAGTCCCTGAACTTTGTGGGGTATAAAGAGAGGTCACAAGGAGCCTTGACAACACTGAGTTGTATAACCATGGTCACCATCCTCATTTTCTAATTAAACCTGAAGAGGGACACAGACAAGCACACTTAAGAAATTTCAGAACACAGGTACATTCCAATGTGACAACACCCTGCTTTCTAGATCCATTCATTGAGCAAAAAATATTTGGGGAACCACAAGGTACCAAGCCCTGTGTTACAGGGACACAGCAGTCATTGAGACAAAGTCTTTACTCTCATGAGGTCTACAGTAGGAGAAATGCTTACTATATGCCAAGGATGAGGTGAAGTGACTCACACTAATCCTTGAAAACCAAATGAGTACCTGAAAATGATTAAAATTTATTTCTCAGTAAATTTATTTTAAAGTACATGATTAGCAACTTTATTTTGGTAAGAATGACATGCAATTGAATTTGAAGCTGGGAAGCAGAAAGAGGACACAGAAAGATGAACATGCCCCATTCCAATAGATGGGGTGGAGGGAGGAAGACAGCTTAACACCAAAGCCTCACAATGATTTTTCCTCTAAAGATGCTCAGGTCAGCTTAAAGGATCACTTATGAAACAAAAGACTCAGAATTCTTTTTCAAATGCTCCAGTTTCTACAGAACTATGTTTATTTTCTAAGCCACATGTGTCAGAGTCAGCCTCCCTGCCCACAATTACCCTAGGCCTCCTACCAAGGCCATATTCTGCGTCAGAAATGAAAGAACACCCTGAAATGCCACAGAAGTATGTTAGTGACCTCATGAAACACACTTACACACATATACACAATGCATACACATTCACATATGCATGTATGAATGTATATGAGTATATATAGGTGTATTTGAGTATATATGGGTGCAAATAGATAGGTAGGTAGGTAGGTAGGTAGATAGGTAGGTATTTCTTCTATGGTTGACAAAGAAGCAGAGAACGTGAGTCACAGTTCAAAACCTATTTGCCCATTTTCTCTAAAGTGAATCATACTTGCCCACATAAAAAGAGGCATTTTTCTACTGAGTGGAGAGAAATGGAAAGAAGCAATATCCCCTATGACACACTACATAGGTGATATATCTATACATATTCTAACCTGCCCCCATGACAAACTGCCTTCTTTCTGCCTAAATAAGCACCTGTCTAGTCTCCAGCCTTGAAGCATATCAGGTATATTTTTTTTTTAAAAAAATTGGTTTCCTAAGCCAGATAGTTAAGAGTACATATTGTAGGATTCCATTTATAAAAGCACACACAATAAAACCTGGAAAAATAACTCGATCCTGTTGGAAGTCAAGACAGTGGTTACCCTTCACACAGGGATAGTGCTATGAATGTGGCACAAGCACTAGGAATGTCCTTCTTATTGGTCCAGGTACATGGGAGTGTTACCTTCATGAAGAACCAGCAAAATATACACTTATGTGCACTATCCTGCATGCATATGATGCTTCAATAGAAAATCTTTTTAAAATTTAGCTTCCTGATAATTTACAGCTTGTCATTAATTTGCATTGCTCTCTTCCTGAGACATTAAATTATCCAGAAATTATTCAGAGCCATGGTATTTTCCCTAGCCAATTTGTAGAGCAACAAATATAAACTGACTAATTCTACAAACCTTGTGAGTCTTTCCTAGTTGTATAACTGATCAAATAGCACCTCTGGACATTTTTATAAGATCACTTTTAAATCAATTACTGGAAAAAAAACTTAATTATATGTAGAGGTGTGCATTTTACCAAACCACCATATTAGCAACTGCTTTATGCATGGGAACAGGGGAGAATAATCTCATTATTGTACATAACATTTTTTTAAATAGACTTTTAAATCCGTCTTAAGAGCTACATAAATGATTATAACCCCAAACCAAATGATAGCTACACTTTTGTTATCACAACACCTGAGTCCAAATTTCTTTTTATCTTCACTGAACTTGAAAATGATAATAATAAAAGAAATCCCAAAAAACTGAGGAACTTGGAAGCAAGTAAATCTCCAGCGACACAGCCCAAGAGCGACCCTCCTCTCTTTCAACTGGATACTCATCTCCTTTCTACCAAAATTAAACACACCTGTACTACTTTCTTCCCTGCAGGCAGGGGCTACCAAAGTCATTTATATTAACAAAAGGACTGGCCCAAAGCTGACCCAGTGATGGCGAACCTATGACACGCGTGTTAGAGGTGACACGTGAACTCATTTTTTTGGTTGATTTTTCTTTGTTAAAATGGCATTTAAATATATAAAATAAATATCAAAAATATAAATCTTTGTTTTACGATGGTTGCAAATATCAAAAAAGTTCTATATGTGACACGGCACCAGAGTTAAGTTAGGGTTTTTCAAAATGCTGACACGCCGAGCTCAAAAGGTTCGCCATCACTGGCCTAACCCTAGTGTCTTACATCACAGCATGTTGATTCTATCTGAAAATTTAATGAAAGTCATATACTTTTTTCCTTCGGTAGAATGGGTCATCTTAAAAGAGCTTTTTAATTTACATAGTAAAAAGTTGGGATGTTTCAGTAATCAAATGCTTAAGTAATAAAAGTAAAACAGCTTTCTTTTCCTTACTTGTTTGAGGATTGGTTTTTTTTAAAATCCTTCTTTAAAAAGATATATATTGATGGCTGAGTGCTTTGAACCACAAATGACAGATGTCCCTTCATAGACACTATATTTTAAATGCAGTTCTCAGTCACTCTCCTCTGCTCTGTCCTGCTCTTCCTATGGATGTTAATCTTTGGGAAGAGTTCCAACAATGCTAAGTGCTCAGTAAGAAGGCTGAAGGTTTCAAGAACCCTGAGTCCCGGAAGAAAGATGGCTGTCGACGGGAAGGCAGACTGCAGGACAGTGTGAGAGTGAGAGAAGAAAAGGAGAGTGTGTGGACATACTGAGAGTGTAAATTTGTGGGTGAGCGATAGCTATACTCCAGGGGACTGCTGGAGACTGCCGGATCGGGCTCCCCTAACCGGGCAGCCTCCGCTGCTGCTGAAATCTCTCCCAGAGCTGCTGGCTCTGCTGCAGAGACCGCGCCATCTTGAGTGGCTGTTATCAGAAGCGTATACATACAGAGACCCTGCAACCATGGCACCCAGGGACCAGCTACGAACCCAGGAACACCGGATCTCAAGCAGCGCGAATACGTGGGCTCAGAAGAGCCCTGCTCCTCCTCATGGAAAGGAGAGAGAGAACTACATAACCAGACACCTGGAGAAGAGAGATCATGGGGAGACAAAGGAAACAGCCCACATATGAAAGAAAAACAGGCATCACCAGAAAAGGAAGTAAACGAAGTGGAGGCAAGCAACCTGTCAGAGAAATGGTCATAAGGTGGATGAAAAGAATGGAAGACAAATTCAACAATATGTGTAAGAACCAAGAGGAAATGAAGAAAAACCAAGAAGAAATGAAAAATGACATCACTGTTATAAAGAACTCAATAGAAAGCATCAACAATAGACTAGAAGAAGCAGAGGACCGCATCAGTGAGCTAGAAGACAAGGTAGAAATAAATACCCACGCAGAGCAGCTTCTAGAAAAAAAATTAAAAAGCAGGAGGAGAGCCTAAGAGAACTTTGGGACAACATGAAATGAAACAACATCTGCATAATAAGGTTGCCAGAAGGAGAGGAAACTGAGCAAGGAATAGAAAACCTGTTTGAAGAAATAATAACAGAAAAGTGACCTGATATAGGGAAGAAAAAACTCACACAAATCCAAGAAGCTCACAGAGTCCCAAACAAAAATGAACCCCAAAAGTCCAACACCAAGGCACATTATAATTAAATTGGCAAACACCAACGACAAAGTAAGAATCTTAAAAGCGGCCAGAGAGAGACAGAAAGTTACCTACAAAGGATCTCCCATCAGACTAGCGACTGATTTCTCAACAGAAACACATCAGGCAAGAAGGGAATGGAATGAAATACACAAAGTCATGGAAAGGAAGGGTCTAAATCTAAGAATACTGTACCCAGCAAGGCTATCAATCAAAATTGAGGGTGAAATCAGGAGCTTCACAGACAAAAAAAGGACTAAGGGAGTTTATTACCACCAAACCAGCAATGCAAGAAATGCTAAAGGGTCTGCTGTAAAAAGAAAAAAATAGGAAATGAAGAAGGAACACAGGCTTAAAGAATACAAATGGCGACAAACAAGTATCTATCAAAAATAACTTTTTTTTTAATAAAGAATGTTTTATTGATTTTTTACAGAGAGGAAGGGAGAGGGATAGTTAGAAACATCGATCAGCTGCCTCCTGCACACTCCCCACTGGGGATGTGCCCACAACCAAGGTACATGCCCTTGAACGGAATCGAACCCGGGACCCTTGAGTCTGCAGGCCGATGCTCTACCCACTGAGCCAAACCAGTTAGGGCTCAATAATAACTTTAAATGTAAATGGATTAAATGCCCCAATCAAAAGACATAGGGTAACTGAGCGGATAAGAAAACATGACCCATATATCTGCTGTCTACAGGAAACCCACCTCAGAATAAAAGACACACACAGACTGATGGTGAAGGAATGGAAAAAGGTTTTTCAGGCAAATGGAAATGAAAAAAAAGCTGGGGTAGCAATACTTATATCTGACAAATTAGATCTCAAAGTAAAGGACATAAAAAGAGATAAGGAAGGCCACTTCATAATACTAAAGGGAGCAATCCAACAAGAAGAAATAACTCTGGTAAACATATACGCACCCAATATAGGAGCACCAAAATACATTAAAAAACTTCTAGAGGATATCAAGGGAGAGATTGACAGCAATACAATCATAGTAGGGGACTTTAATACCCCATTATCACCATTGGACAAATCCTCTAAACAAAAAATCAGCAAAGACACATCAATCCTAAATGACTAACTAGATCAGATGGAATTAATTGACATCTTCAGAACTTTTCATCCCAAAGACAAAGAATATACATTCTTCTCAAGTGCACATGGGTCATTTTCAAAGATAGGCCATATTTTGGGTCACAGGCAAAGTCTCTTCAAATTCAAGATGATAGAAATCATATCAAGCATCTTCTCAGATCACAATGGCATAAAACTGGAAATCAACTACAATAAAAACAATCCAAAAAAATCAAACACATGAAGACTAAATAGCACACTAATAAACAATGACTGGGTTACCAGAGAGATCAGAGAAGAAATAAAAAACATCATGGCAACAAACGACAATGAAAACACAACAATCCAAAACCTATGGGACACAGCGAAAGCAGTCTTGAGAGGGAAGTTCATAGCTCTACAAGCCTAATACAAAAAACAAGAAACAATGATAATAAATTACCTAACCCTACAACTCAAAGTGTTAGAAAGAGAGCAACAAGAAAAGCCCAGTGTAAGCAGAAGGAAGGAAATAATAAAGATCAGAGCAGAGATAAACTACATAGAGACCAAAAAAACAATACAAAAGATCAACGAAATCAAGAGCTTGTTCTTTGAAAGGATAAACAAGATTGATGAACCTCTAGCCAGGCTCACCAAGAAGCAAAGAGAGAGGACCCAAATAAACAAACTCAGAAATGAAAGAGGAGAAATAACAACAGACCCTACAGAAATACAAATGATTGTTAAAAAATACTATGGGGGAGGCCGGGCCTCCCCCAACTCTGAGGGCAGGGCCCCCACACAGAGTCTGTGTGGACTCCCCTGCCTGCATCAGGCTGGGGAGAGGCGCCATGGGGAACGAATACTGAGTCAGAACTGCATGCGGCTTTTCTGTTGTGGTTAATCCTCCCCAGGATATTCTTTCCATTGATTTTCAGAGAGTGGGAGGGAGGGGCAGTGAGAGAGAAACAGCGGCTGGTTGCTTACCACACGCCCCTGAACCCCACATGCCCCTGATCCAGGCTGCGAGGTGAGCCTGTAACCGAGGTGCCTGCCCTTGACAGGGAACTGAACCTAGGACTCTTCAATCCGAGGGCAGGCATGCTAACCATTGAACCACCAGCAGGGGTGCACAAGGTTGTTTTTATAATTGGATTCTTGCAAGAAAAAAAAAACAAAAAACCTCTATTCCAACAAACTGGACAACCTGGAGGAAATGGACAAATTCCTAGAAAAATACAACATTCCAAAACTCAATCAGGAAGAATCTAAAAACCTCAATAGGCCAATAACTATGGAAGAAATTAAAGGAGTAATCATAAAGCTTCCAGCAAACAAAAGCCCGGGGCCAGACAGCTTCACAGGGGAGTTTTATCAAATATTCAAGGAAGAACTAAAACCTATCCTCTCAGACTATTCCAAAAAATTCAAGAGGAAGGAACACTTCCAAGCTCATTCTATGAAGACAGCATCACCCTAATACCAAAACCAGATAAAGACAACACAATGAAAGAGAATTACAGGCCAATATCCCTCATGAACATAGATGCCAAAATCCTCAACAAAATCCTAGCAAATCAGATCCAGCAGTACATCAGAAAGATCATACACCATGACCAAGTAGGATTTATTCCAGGGATGCAAGGATGGTACAATATCCTCAAATCAATAAACATGATACATCACATAAACAAATTGAGAGATAAAAACCACATAGTCATATAAATTGATGCAGAAAAAGCGTTTGACAAAATCCAACACCCATTTTTGATAAAAACTCTCAGCAAGGTGGGAATAGAAGGATCATACCTCAACATAATAAAAGCCATATATGACAGGCCCACAGCCAACATCATACTCAATGGGCAAAAACTAAAACCATTTCCCCTAAGAACAGGAACAAGACAGGGATGCCCACTCTCACCACTCCTGTTTGACATAGTACTGGAAGTATTAGCCATTGAAATTAGACAAGAAGAAATAAAAAGGCATCCAAATTGGAAAAGAAGAAGTAAAATTGTCCTTATTTGCAGATGACATGATATTGTACATAAATAATCCTAAAGACTCCATCAAAAAACTATTAGACTTAATAAATGAACTTGGCAATGTAGCAGGATACAAAATTAATGCCAAGAAATCTATGGCATTTCTATACACCAATAGTGAACTTACAGAAAGAGAGACTAAAAAAGCAATCCCATTTACCATCACATTAAAAAAATTAAGATACCTAGGAATAAACTTAACTAAAGAGGTAAAAGACCTCTACTCAGAAAACTACAGGACGTTGAAAAAAGAGATAGAGGAAGACATAAACAGATGGAAGAACATACCATGTTCATGGATTGGTAGAATCAACATCATTAAAATGTCCATACTACCCAAAGCAATCTATAAATTCAACGCACTCCCCATTAAAATACCAACATATTTTACAGACCTAGAACGAACTCTCCAAAAATTCATCTGGAATAAAAAAAGACCCCGAGTAGCTGCAGCGATCCTGAGAAAGAAGAACAAAGTAGGTGGGATCTCAATACCAGATATCAAGCTGTATTACAAAGCCACTGTTCTCAAAACTGTCTGGTACTGGCACAAGAACAGACATATAGATCACTGGAATAGAATAGAGAGCCCAGAAATCGACCCAAACCAATATGCTCAATTAATATTTGACAAAGGAGGCATGAGCATACAATGGAGTCAAGACAGTCTCTTCAATAAGTGGTGTTGGGAAAATTGGACAGATACATGCAAAAAAATGAAACTAGACCACCAACTTACACCATACACAAAAATAAACTCAAAATGGATAAAGGACTTAAATGTAAGACGGGAAACTATAAAAATACTAGAGGAATCCAAAGGCAACAAAATCTCAGACATAATGCCGAAGCAATTTCTTCCCCGATATAGCTCCTAGGGCATTGGAAACTAAAGAGAAAATAAACAAATGGGACTACATCAAAATAAAAAGCTTCTGCACAGCAAAAGAAACCATCAACAAAACAACAAGAAAGCCCACTGCATGGGAGAACATATTTGCCAATGTTATCACCAGTAAGGGTTTAATCTCCAACATTTATAGGGAACTCATACAACTTAACAAAAGGAAGATAAACAATCCAATCAAAAAATGGGCAAAGGACCTAAATAGACACTTTTCAAAAGAGGACATTCAGAAAGCCAAGAGAAATATGAAAACTTGCTCAAAGTCACTAATCATCAGAGAGATGCAAATCAAAACAACAATGAGGTACCATCTCACACCTGTCAGAATGGCTTTCATCAACAAATCAACAAACGACAAGTGCTGGAGAGGATGCAGAGAAAAAGGAACACTCGTGCACTGCTGGTGGGAATGCAGACTGGTGCAGCCACTATGGAAGGCAGTATAGAGTTTCCTCAAAAAGTTAAAAATGGAACTCCCATTTGACCCAGTGATCCCACTTCTAGGAATATATCCCAAGAAACCAGAAACACCAATCAGAAAGGATATATGCATCCCTATGTTCATAGCAGCACAATTTACCATAGCTAAGATTTGGAAACAGCCTAAGTGCCCATCAACAGATGAATGGATTAGAAAACTGTGGTACAGCCCTAACCAGTTTGGCTCAGTGGATAGAGCATCGGCCTGCGAACTGAAGGGTCCCAGGTTCAATTCCGGTCAAGGGCATGTACCTTGGTTGCGGGCACATCCCCAGTAGGGGGTGTGCAAGAGGCAGCTGATCGATGTTTCTCTCTCATTGATGTTTCTAACTCTCTATCCCTCTCCCTTCCTCTCTGTAAAAAATCAATAAAATATATTTAAGAAAAAAAGAAAACTGTGGTACATCTACACAATGGAATATTATGCTGCTGTAAAAAAGAAGGAATCCTTACCATTTGCAACAGCATGGATGCAACTGGAGAGCATTATGCTAAGTGAAATAAGCCAGTCAATGAATGAAAAATACCACATGATCTCACTCATTTATGGATAATAAAGACCATTATAAACTGATGAACAAAAATAGATACAGAGGCAGAGCAGCATCGAACAGACTGTCAAACTACGGCAGAGAGGGTTGCGGTGGGGGGGGGGGGTAAGAGATCAACGGAAGGACTTGTATGCATGCATATAAGCGTAACCAATGGACTCAAGACACTGAGGGGTAGGGGAGCCGGGGGAAAGTCAAGGGGGGAAAAAAGAGACATATGTACCACTCTTTGTAATATTTTAAGCAATAAAACAAAATAAAAAAATAAAAAAAGAAGGCTGATATACAGCTACATATAGATATACAGCTACCATTGGGGCTGGATCTTGGGGTCCTCCCCATTAGTATACAAGTGTAGAAACCCTCCAGCTCTCCATTATGCACCACAGCAGGTAACTATGTAGCCTGTCAAGCTTCATTTTCTCTAAGTCTAAAATAGGCACAATGGTGTCTATAATTTATAGTGTGGTTGGGAGAATTAGATGACATAATGTACACAACGCAATTAACACTGCCTGGCACATAGTACATGGTCAATGACTTGTAACTATGCTTCCAGTAATAAAACTTTTTGTCTAAAAGATAACTTTACAATATCATTTGACAAATACAGAATTTACACGCACTAGCACTCTGCCAAAAAGAAAAATTATCTTTTAAAGTAACCCAAGTTAAATGTGCATAAAAAGGCTTTGAATGGAGCCTGGCTCCTTGCCAGATGACTTTCAGTGTCTGAATTCAGAACAAATATATTATTATAAACAGTTCCAAAAAGATCATGGACTTTGTAGTGACCTGTTCAAGTCACTTACACTCTCTGAGCCTCAGTCTCCTCACCCATAAAATGGGAATCATTCCCACATCATCAGGTAATACTGAGGTTTTAGATGTTATTTGCAAAAGACCTAATAGTATCTTGCACATTTGTAGGTAATCATTTTAAAGCAGATGGAATAAAAGAATTCACTGGAGAGTTTATTCAGAGCTGGAAAAAATTTTAAGAGAAAAATTTCCATCCTCGGTACTTCATTTTCCCCTTCTTTGTAGCATTCTTACACATTGCCTTCTACTCTAATCAGCTGTGCTCCTCCTAAGGCTACACAGGTTTATTTGATTTGATTTATCTCTGCATCTTCTTCCAGCCCTACATCACCCTCCAAGAACCTACCAGTGGCTTATCCAAAGACAGTAATAAAACGCTGGAAAAGTCCACCTGCAGGAGAATTTTCACCATAACTCAGCCTGAGGAAAGTGGGGTTCTCCTCCGGAAAGAGGAAGACAAGAACAGAAATGTTCCCAGACTATAAATCATTTTTAACTACAGGAGAAATTTCAGAAACAATATTTTGCTTAGCTTACTTCATTTCCTACTTTCTACTAAGATAAGAATGACATCTGAGAACAAGGCTTACCTATTTGCACCATTTCTTCATTACCAGCCTGGAAAGGAGGGGGGGAAAGTAAGAAAAAGAAACAGTTACTGGGTTTCATCTTATCACCTCGTGCGTTTTATTTCTACCATTAGTGCCTTTCAGGAGCTAGCTAATCAGGAGATGCCGGAGACCCGGATTGGTGCCTCCAGGCTGCACCTGGGTTTGTAGAAGGTTCTTGTGTCCTGAGCAAGAGCCAATTCAGTAACAATTCGGGGCAGGGAATTGTTTGCCCGTTTTAATTTTAACTGAACATTTATGAAATCAGCAAAGTTAAATAGTGACACTCAATGTTCTTTTCCGAAAACTCCAGATACTGGGTCAGGATTAGAAAAGAGAGTCTATATATTATACGTGTGTAAAGAAGCCTCAAGGGGGGCCTGGTGTATCAGATTTGAAGTCAAGAATGAACCATTTCATACTTTTTACCCTATGTTCAGACCAGGCAGACCAGAGAAGCTACAAAAACCCACAGTCGTGTTCTGCACCCCAAATCCCACCAGCCCCGTGAGGATGTGAATTACTACAAACGCCTTGGCTCGCCCCGCCGAGCCTTCTTAAGGACTCTTCTGAGAGCATCGGGCTTCACCTTGAGTCTCCAAAGGGTGGGGGCTGGGCCAAAAAGAAACAGAGCTGCACTCAGCTTTAAAGAGGAGGAGCTGTGCAGAGGGGGAGGGGAGAGCAGCGGCCGGCGCCTCCCGCCTCTGCCCAGGAAAATGCAGGGCAGGAAACGTCCCAGCCCCCCTTCGCAACTGTCAAACCCCAGCCCCGCCGCAGTCCTCCCAGGACACGTGTCTGCTGGATGGCTCCCTGTCCGGCCCAAGGACTTCCTGAAACCCCCGCTTCTGTCTGCCCGAAAAAGCTGTGAGTCAGTGAGAAGAGAAATCCCCGCGAACCCGACTCCGGTGGCAGCAACCAGAGCACTGGGATCCTGGACCCCGCGTGCAGAGCTTCATTCAAGCGCCCCGACCGCCTCCGGAAAGGGGAAACCCAGACGGCCCGGCGAGGATGCGAATGGGCTGCAGTTTGTAACCAAGAATTGTTACGAATGCCGCAGAGTGGGGAAGCCCCAGGTGTGACAAGCCTGGGCTCCCGGAGTGAGAGTCCTCGCCTCCCGTGCAATTCAACCCCCCACCCACCCCACCCACCCCCAAAAGCCCCGCGCAGTGCACCCAGCCCTCAAAACACCGTTCCTGAAGGCACCAGATAACAGGGAAGGGTGGGAGGGGAGGAGGAAAGAGGAGGGGAAAGAGGGGAGGAACTTTTTCGGGAAAAGGTTGGGTTTGAGTTTTTCATTATTTTCCACTTACTTGTCCATCAGCTGAAGTCCTAACCTGTACCAGAGCGGCTGCTATCAACCAAAGTGACAGGAGAACCATCACGAGTCGAGTTGACTTTTCAACTACTGGGCAAAGCAAATGCCCAGAGCATACACCCCCCAAAATAAGTTTCTTAAAAAAAAAATTAAGGGGGGGATAAAAAGCAGAATAGAAAAAATAAAAACCTGATCTTCTGTGCTTTGCTTCAATGAAAATGAAATCTGAGCTCTGAGACTGGCCCCCTGTGCTCTGCAGTCTTTTCCACTTCACCTTCTCACCCCGTCCTCCCCAACAGAGCGCAGGAGCGAGAAGGTGCTGCGCGCCCCGCACGGGCTGCGCTGCCGGGAGAGGGGGAAAGGGACGGGGGGCTGCCAACTAGGCTCTGCCCGGGGCGGGTTTTCTCTAGGGCTTCCTTAGCACCATTGATCCCCACGGTCCGGGGCCAAGAAATGCTTGGGTCCTCCCAAAGCACA
>NW_005871184.1:2140300-2143482 GCF_000147115.1 Myotis lucifugus | reverse complement strand
CCCCCCCCCCCAAAATAATTCAACTTTGGCTCCCCCCAGAGGGGGAACACACGTGCAGGGGGAGAAGAACCCCAAAACCACCGGTTTTTTTTTTGGGGGGGTAATCCCCCCCCACAAAAAACCAAAGCCCTACCACATTTGGGGAAGGGGGGGCCCGCGCCCCCAAAACGAGGTTGTTTTAACCTGTTCGGGTTTGTCAACAGTTATAAAAAGAACGGCTTCCCCCTTGATAACAATTGAAGACCTCGGTTTTTCCCGAGAATCCCAAGGAGACAGGTCTCTCTCCACTCCCCCAAAATGAAGATTCAAATAAAACTCTTTCCATCTGGGCCGAAGAGCTTCCAGGGAGTAGATGACACCTTGCCTGAGCTGAAGGGACAGGAGATGAGCTTGAGCAACGAAACCCAGGCCCACTTTCTTGGGGTGGACTCCCGAGGGTGCTTTCCAGGGGGCAGAGGGATGGAAGAGGACCAGACATATCTCCAACCTCCGCTGACAAGCTTCTAACAAAAACTCCCTCCCAAAAAGACCATGAAAGAGGAGTAAAGAGGCACAAATTTAAGCATAGTCGTTAGGACATCAACTGCAGAGTCTTGCAGGAGCCTGCCTGAAATGAAATGTGTAGAAGCTAACGTTTATTTTACTAAGGGGTGCTTCCTTAAGTCATAGTTCCTTGTCTTCTTTTTTGTTTGTTTTGTTTTCTTTAAAGTGTAAGTTTGGAGGGTTTCCTATACTTTGATTCATTATTTAAGGACTAGTGACCCGGGGAGGAGGAGGGGAGTCCCTCAGCTGGGCCTGCACCCTCTTCAATCTGGGACCCCTCAGGGGATGGGATGTCCAACCTTGTGGGATCCGGCCTAAACCAGCAGTCGGACATCCCTCTCACAATCTGGGACTGCTGGCTCCTAACCACTCACCTGCCTGCCTGCTTGCCCCCAACTGCCCCCCCCCTTGCTGGCTTTATCGCCCCCAACTGCCCCCCCTGCCAGCCTGCTCACCCCCAACTGCCCCCCCGCCCAGTCTTCTGGCCCCAACTCCCCCCCACCCCAGCCTGCTCACCCCGAAATGCCCCCGTGCCAGCATGTTTGCCCCCAACTGCCACCCCCCCTGCCAGCCTGATCACCCCTAACTGCCTCTGCCTTGGCCCCACAACCATGGCTTTGTCTGGAAGGATGTCCGGAAGGTCTCCTGGTCTAATTAGCATATTACTCTTTTATTAGTATAGATTGCATCTTTAACTTCCAATAGCAAGATCTTGTGTTCACTCATGTGTTACCTGCTGTCTTGTCAAAATCATATATACAGGACACTTGCAGATAACTGAATGGCCCCACTTAGTAACAGGGAGGATTAGGTTAATTAGTTATTAGTCATAATTATAATTAGACCCAGCACAGAAGTATCTCTAAATGACTTTCAGCATTTTTGTAACCTATTATTGACTTATTATCTAGGAGTGATTTGCTGATTTTGTGCCTCCCTTCCTTATTCATTAAATAAATAATACTCATGTTCCATAAATAAACATTATATCAATTTACATTGACAAGGACAAGAATGTTAGAGTGGGTTCTAGGCCCAACTAACAGCTCTCTGACCTTGACAAGTCACTAAAACTCTATTTTGGTTTTCTCCTTATGAGAAATTTCAGCTCTAAAATTCTCCAAGTCTAAGTAATAACAAATACTATATTTAGCCATGACATTACAGTAGTCCTTTTTGTGTTAATTTCACAAAGTTCAGACATTTGTTATCACTGTATCTTCTGCCACAATAATGTGACTTTCATGAAACTTTATAGACACTTTTGGCCATGACCACAGAAAGAAATGTTTTTCCCATTGTAACCAAGTACAACTTTCATGATTCAGTACTTATATATGCAACATCCCTTATATTTTTCTATCCTATTTGTTTCCTGTTTTTGGTTTATTTTCCCAAATACTGGTCTAGATCCACTTCATTTATTTCATAACCCAATGAGTCATGACCTTCATTCTGACATTGACTTGAGAGTATATAATAAGGTTTCTATTTCTTGGATTCTAAATGAGTTGAGTTCTGATTGATTAATAAGGATCCCCCAATATACTCAAAGACAAAGTTTCTCAAAGTATGTCCTGAAATGCTAAATGTTTTACAAATAATAATAATAAGCCTCTGACAGTCTACTAAAGTTTGTGAAGTACTCAGATAAACAAAATGAAATGAAGTTCTTTTTTTCAGACCTTCATAAAAACTTTCATATCCTAAGTGCATTGTGATTCTTCAAGAGGGACAGGTAGTGCACTTCGGTCCTCACACTGATGTGACCACAGAGAGCTTTGGTCTCACACTTTATCCGCTGAGGAACACATTTGGGGAAATGCCATTATAAACACTATTACATTAAAATGAACTTTAAGTCAGATAGGTAAGATTCAAAATAGATTCAGCCTCAATTTTCTTGATTCTAAAATCGGTTTAATAATACTGTTTTTGTAAAATGTTCATAATTTATACTAATAATAGCCTAGGGCCATCACGACCGGAGGGACTACCAGAAGTGGAAGTGGGGGAGGGGCGGGCGCTGTGAGGTTGTTAGCCTCCGGCCTGGCCTGATGGAGGCCTAAGGACCTCACCTCTGCATCCAAGGTTGACTCCAGCAGGGCCTGGGCTCTCCCCTCTGTGGACCAGCGGGGGAGGGCCTTGGTGGGGTCCCCTCTGTTGTGGCATCCAGAGTCCCATTAGTGTTTCCTCAGGGTCCTCGCCTTGACTCTGGCAGGACCTGGGCCGGTCCTCTGCGTATCTGAGGTCCCGCTCCCTGTACCAAAGCCCCGGAGTCTCTGAGACCCAGATGCAGGAATCTCTTGTTGTGGATTCCCTCCTCCCCTGCACCCACCTCACCTCTCCGTGGCTCAGGAGGCTGAAGCCATGGAAGCGCAACCATCCACCTTGGAAGACCCATCTTGGATGCGGTGTGTGTGTCCAGAGCCCACCCTGCCCCTGGGGCCTGAACCGCGAACAGGCCTGGGCCTGGGCCATGGACAACTTCCCTGCGCTGAGCAGCCCCTCCTGCGACCCTCCTCCCCCCGCCCCCACCCCACCCGCCCTGGTTCCTGGAGCAGAGCCACGGGTGGCTGTGCCAGCCTGGCCCCTGGGACATGGAGGTTCCCGGAGCTGAGAGGGGCCAGGAATGCGGC
>NW_005871184.1:2122408-2140026 GCF_000147115.1 Myotis lucifugus | reverse complement strand
GGAGGAGAAGGAGAAGGAGAAGGAGAAGAAGGAAAAGGAGGAAAAAGAAAAGAGAGAAAAGAAGAGAGAAAAGGAAGGAAAAGGAGAGAAAAGAAGAGAAGAGAAGAGAAGAGAAGAGAAGAGAAGAGAAGAGAAGAGAAGAGAAGAGAAGAGAAAAGGAAAGAAAAGAAAAGAAAAGAAAAGAAGAAAAGAAAAGAAAAGAAAAGAAAAGAAAAGAAAAGAAAAGAAAAGAAAAGAAAAGAAAAGAAAAGAAAAGAAAAGAAAAGAAAAGAAAAAAGAAAAGAAATCGCCGTTGTCGTCATCCCGCCCTGGGTGGGATGATTCTGTTCTAGGGTCCAGGGTCCCTCCCACCTCCCTCGTGTTCCTCACCTTGAGCCCTGGAAGGTCCCGGGATCCTCCCTCTGTTGACCCAAGGCCGGACTCCCCAGATCAGGGCCTCACTTCCCTGAGTCCTCTGCAGGAAGTCAGTGTACCTCACATCCTGTACCAAGCCCAGCAATTCCAAAGTCTGATGGCAGTTGGATCCGTAGGGTCCTTTAGCCCTGCCTCTGATCCATACTTTGATAAGGCCTAGGCCTCCTCCTGTCCTCTATCAACCAGGGTCTGCAATCCTCAGACCAAAGGTCTGACTACCCAAGTTCCCTGAGGAGGTGGGGTGGGGGAGGTGCAGTTTTCCACATACAAACAGGAAGCCCAACTTCGGGAATTTAAATTCCTGCCTCATTCACCTTATACTGTTAAACCCCAAATCTAGATACTATACCTTCTAAGATCACCCCCAAGATTTTAAACAAAGCTAAGATAACCAGTTGGGCAACTCTATTCATTAAAGACAGCCTAAAGGCAATTATTTCAACCTTGAAAATAGAAAGCTGGGGAAAGCCACATGGACAGTGGAAAAAGGGGGGTGAAATGGAAAATTTCTCTGGTACAGTGGGGCCTTGACTTACGAGTGTCCCGACTAACGAGTTTTTCAAGATACGATCCGTCTCTCGGCCGATTTTTTGCTTTGAGTTGCGAGCTAAAATCCGGGTTACAAGCCAGCTTCAGATACCCCACCGCTAGTTGGTGCAGCGAACGTCACAGTGAATGCCACATCAGCCCAGCATCACGTGTCTCACTCGTTCACTTTTTGATTTGACATACGAGTAATTTGAGTTACGAGCTCCATCACGAAACGAATTAAACTCATAAGTCAAGGCCCCGCTGTAGTAGCCAAGAAGTGAATGGTTTTCAAGGTGCATAAGAGCAACCTGTACTAGGGAAGCAGGATGATTCACATCTCCACAGAGACAGTCACATTACCTTGAAAAGATTTTAGGTAAATCTTATGAAAACTAGCTAAGGGTGAAGGATGAGAAAGAACAATGAACCACTGAAATGGGTGGCCTAGGGAAACGTTTGGAGGAAGCATCATCTCCCTACCATGTGACCCATCAGAATTGAACATGGGGTCAATAAGTTTGAGAAGGCTTAGGAGTGCTAAAGAAATGCCCCCTTTCTCTTACCAAAGCATCTCGGCCTCCTCACCCCTCCCCATGGAAGTGTCAGGATGGTGCTTTATGATGTCTAAGTTTCTCTCCCAGAGCTACCATTAGCTGGAGGAGAGGATTCCTGATTAATTAAAGCCTAAGGGGTGTGGCCCCTCATTGTCCTAGAGAAAAGCATATGTTCAGGAGGCCTGGGGTAGGGCCCTGGGAAATTTTGACATGGTGAAGATGACCAGGAAACCACAAACTCCTAGCACAGTTATGTAATAACCAATCCCATTCACCAAAAGAAGGTAAAAGAGGAAGAAGCCCTGTTAACCCAGGTCCAGTGTCCAGGATGAAAGGACCACACCCAAACTTCTCCTCCTCTTCTTTAGTGGCATATCCCCACTGGTCTTGCCTGGCAGATTCCATCCTCACCCCATAATTTTTCTCATGAAGACTTTTTTCCCTTTCATCCCAGCCATTTCCTCACAAGCCAATGTCCTTCTGCGCTCACTCTGTTGTCCTTCCAGGTACTAAAGACATCCATGGGGATGCAAAGATGTCTTTAAGGGAGTTCAAGGAAAGGAGCCTTTCCAAAAATTCCTACCCCTTCAAGAAAACCTACAAACGCTATAAAGCCAACAATATGTGGCCATGATCACAGGCCAAATGAGGAACTGAATAAAAATGATCCAGAAAAAGACCAAGACAATGTAGAAAAATTCACCACCTTGAGTGATAACTTGGGCAGCCAGTAACTTCAGAGCAAGGCCAGAGACCTCAGAACTATCTATGACGTTTATGAAATCTAGCCCCCAAGAAATGCTGACAGTGTGGAAGCCAAATTTTACACCTACAGGGTATACCAATAGTGATGTTTAAGATAAAAATAATTAGTGGTTCACTTCCAGTGTAAGCATAATTTGCAGACAATTTTTATTAAATTTATTGGGATAACATCTACATTATAAAAGACCAGGGGCCGTCACATCCTAAATGACCAGACAGACAACCAGTAACCAGGTGTGTGTGGGGAGGGGCGGGGGTGGCAGCAGGACAGCAGGGAGTGCGGGGTGGGGTGAGGCAGGTGCAGTGAAGTTGTTAGCCTCCAGCCCAGGCCAGGCGGAGGCCTAATGACCTTGCCGCTGCCTGGGCAGCTGCAGATCAGGCCCGGAGAGAGGCCTGGAGAGAGAGGCAGGGCCTAATCAGCAGCCACCGCAGCTGCTGGCGAGGCCCGGAGAGAGAGAGAGAGGTGGGGCCTGATCCGCAGCTGCCACAGAGGCTGTGGATCAGGCCCAGAGAGAGGCCCAGAGGCAGAGGCAGGCAGAGGTTTAGAGGAAATCAAGCAGGCAGGCAGAGGCAGTTAGGGATGATCAGGCAGGCAGGCAGGTGAGCGGTTAGGAGCCAGCAGTTCCAGAGTGCAAGAAGGATGTCTGACTGCCGGTTTAGGCCCGATCCTTGTGGGATCAGGCCTAAATCAGCAGTTGGACATCCCCCAAGGGGAATGTCCCCTGATTGGAGAGGGTGCAGGTTGGCTGAGATAAATCTCCTCTGTGCACAAAATTTCGTGCACTGGGCCTCTAGTAATTTAACATAAGGCTTTGCATGTAAACTGTCTGGCACATTTGCCCTACAGCATAGTAAAGGGCTGAAATGAAATGTTTTTTAGGATGAAACTGTATGGGCATAGGATACAGATGGATCACTGATAATAAAATATGGCAAGTTCTAAGAGAGGTAGGCACATATAAAACAGGTTAAAATGGGATGAAATTTTAATTTTTACCAGAAATTATATTATATAAGAAGCCTTATATATGGTAAAGGTGTCCTCGGAGTTCGACTGGGAGACTGGGAGTTTGATCGCTTGCTATGATGTGCCCTGACCACCAGGCAGTGGCACGGAACAAAGGAAAGCCCCAGCTGGCAGCCAGCAGCAGGGGAAGGGAGGCCTCAGCCAGCAGCCAGAAGGCCCCGATCAGCCCTGATCGCCAGCCAGGCCTAGGGACCCTACCCATGCATGAATTTCATGCACCGGGCCTCTAGTGTTAGTAATCAATGGCAAAGTAGTCATTGAGGCCAAGCCAGTGGTCACCAGTTCAATTCCTGCTCAGGGAACAAGCCTGGGTTTCAGGCTCTATCCTCAGTAGGGAGCGTGCAGGAGGCAGCAGATGTATGTTTCTCTCTCTCTCTCCCTCTCCTTTCCTCTCTCTCTAAAAATCAATAAAAACATATTCGGGGGAGGAGGGGGATAAGTCATTGAGTTCCTTCCACAAACAGACCCCGACCTGCCTGCCTAGCATCAAACCTCTGCCCTCCCCTCCATGTTTCTTTGTCTCCAGCCACTGTGTTTCCCACACTCGGGGTCCACACACTTGCTCATATTAATTTTTCAGTCTCTAACACCCTTCCTCTTCCTTTCCACAAGGCAAAGAACATATTACAGAAGATGCTAATACATGCTCCACAAAAATGTTAAACCAATGCTTGTAGTATGTTTTCTCCCAAAGTATGTTTTAAATAGGGGACATATGTAATACTTTCAACAATAAAGAATTATTTTTAAAAGTAAATAAAGAGCATTAAATTACTTACTTACTTACTTACTTAATTAATTAATTAATAGTGTCAACACAAGAAATGTCCAAACCTACAGGGAATTTTTATGAGTTTATTTCAGCCAAACTGGTGACAATTGCCAGGAAGCAAATGAGAAAATATTCTGGAGAATGGCAGTTTTTCAGCTTATTTTATACATTAGAATAAAAGGAAGGATATAAAATCCATTGGTGGTAAATTAAGGGGGTGGGAGAAAGCAAAATGGGGAAATCCCTGGAATAGGATGGAAATGCAAAATAGAAACACCCTTCTTTTACATTTGGTGGGGAAAGGATAGTAAACATTTGCAGCACATAGAGGTGGTATTGGGGAACAAGAGAGCAATAAGGGGTTCTGTAGTCTTGTGCTTTGGTGTGGGGATTTTGCCCTGAGGGGTCTGGAAATGAAGATTACTCTGATATTTCAAAAGGATGTTATCTTAGATCTAAAGTGACAATAGACAGGCTCAGTTAAAGTAAATATTAACCTTTCTCAAGAAAGCTACAGCTCTAGGATGTAACTACCACCATGGCTCACTTTGTTAGGAATTTTTGTGTTCAGAACATCCTATGTGATTTCTTTCAGTCTGAGTTTGTAAGGCCCACTATGCAGGCCTCTCCTGAACTTATCAGGTTTAGTGTGGCTCCTTTTTCATCCACAGTAGAGAAATAATTTCAAAACTAACCTCATCTATGTAGTCTTGCTAGTTGTGAAATCATCCCCTTTAAACTTAAATTTCAAAATCAGTGGCTGTATGGACATTTTAATCTGTGCATCCTTGTATTGGAAGTAATTAACTAAGCAGAGGTGTGTGTTTTCTGTTTAAGGGTGACTGATCAATGTGTATCTTGTCATAATTTGACAACATTTTGATACTCAATGTTTATTGTATATTAAATATACAATTAAAATTTTGTCATTTCTTGCAGCAAAGAATTAATTTGTAAATCTGTTGTTTCTGTTTACCTTTACCACATTTTTAAGACTATTTTTTACAGCAGTTTAAGGTTCACAGCAGAATTGAGGGGGGTTTACATAGATTTCCAGCATGCCCAGAAGTTACCACTATTCTGGCAAATTCAAATGATAAATGCTTAGTGGACATAGTTCAAATGTGAAATTATAGAATCATTTTAGTAGTCTTATGCCGTCTCAAAAAGATGTGAACATTTCAGAAAGAACCTTTGCCATCAATGCAACTTAACACAGAATCAAATATTCTAATGATACTGAATGCTTTCCATATATTAGGAAAAATTATCAGTATGAAGTATTTACTCTCCAGTTTATTTTCATCAATAACTTAAATTAATAATAACATAAGGAGGTGATGTAAGTCTATAAACTTTGGGTAATCCTCAAATCTGTTGCCTTAGTAATAATAAAGTTTCAGCATTTGAGCTAAATACCTGCTTGCAGCAATTCATGTTGAAAACATGTTTCCATTTACTATGCAGTTTTCTTCTCATTGATAGAAGAAATGTTAGATGTACATAAGAAGTTGACCTGTAGAAATTTTTTTTAATGCACATGTTGTTTTCAACTCCCAGCTATTCTGATTCAGTAGCTCTACTGTGGGAATTAGGCATCTATGTTTTTCCAAAGTCCAAATTATGTCCAAAGACATGGACATGCTGCTTAAACTTTTATATACCCAATAAATGAAAATTCTTATTCAGTGTAAGTTTGAGGTGGGGTAGTTTTAACAATTTCCCAGGTTATGGTGACATGGCTGGTCCTCAGAAAACATTGAGTTGCAGGACCCTAGGGCACACTATTCGTAGATAATTACAGAAAATAGGAGCCACGTGACATTAAAACCAGGCTGGAGCTATTTAGAATAACATCTAATTTTGTCTCCTATTCCTTACTAAACATCCATTATACACAATCAACATATAATTCAGAACTGGGTAGAAATAAGCCCAGCAAAGGATCTCCTGTGGCACTGATTAGGAGATTAAATGTGCTTTTACTAAAAAGTCATGTGTTTTCTTACACAGTGAACACGTTAAATCAAACCTGTTTTTAAATGTTAATTATTAATTTTTGAAAAATAAATCACAGTCTACAATCTGTTCCAGGAATGTGTGGTGCTCACAGGAACTCATGCAGTGAGCATCCTCAACTGAGATGGAAATTTGCCTTCAATTCACTCTACATTAACAGTTTAGAATTCAAGGAACTGTTGAGCTTATTCATCTTTAACAACAAAAAAAGGAAGACTTGAAGGACTTGGTTGATGTTTTTATTGAAAGATTAACCACAAGGCACTATGTAGGTACTGTAGTTTGAGGGGTTTAGGTTATAAAATGATGTGTCTGAGTATGTCTTAAGTAATTCTAAAAGTCTTGCATGTTTCAAGACCAGATAGAATGTCTCTGAGATTCATAATTCCTGTTTTTCTCTGATATCCACATAAGAAGACCTCTTTAAATCCTGTTTCTGAGTAAATAAATGTCCCATTAATCTCTGATTATTTTAGAAAATGCTGTTATTCCATCTTCTATGAGAATAGATGAAGTGCTCTCATTATTAATATGCAGATAGAGATAAACCTTAGTCAGAGAACATTCCATAACAGATGTTAACTACCTAATAACCAGCACATATTTACTTATTCTCTTCTCTCACTATTCTTTTTTACTATATCTCCTCAATCCCTCTCCACTCCCACAAATTTACACAGAGGCTCTGTTCTCTTTTTTAAAAAAAATATATTTTATTGATTTTTTACAGAGAGGAAGGAAGAGGGATAGAGAGTTAGAAACATCCATGAGAGAGAAACATCGATCAGCTGCCTCCTGCACACCCCTACTGGGGATGTGCCCGCAACCAAGGTACATGCCCTTGACCGGAATTGAACCTGGGACTCTTCAGTCTACAGGCCGACGCTAGCCACTGAGCCAAACTGGTCAGGGCGAGGCTGTTTTCTTGCTTCATGAAAAGACTAAGAAGAAAAAGAAGTGTCCTGCATAAACTAGTACAGTTTGTCTCTTACTTTTGTTTCCCAGAAGCTTAAGGATAGAGAAGTGGGTGACTGGTAAAAGAGACAGAGACAGAGATTTTAAGTTCCCATGAGGCCTGGTGAGCCAAGGTCATGGACGCAGCAAGTCTGGGAAGGGAAGGGCTATTGTTGGGCCCTTTGGGGAGAGCCAAAACTCGGGTACCTATGCTTCCCCCTCCCAAGCCACAAAGGCTGGGACACAGAGAGTCTCAGAGGTAAGCTGTGTGACTCAAATCTCTGTGTTTTGGGTAGTTTAAAATTGTAAGAAGACCAAGTAAGTGAGATTGAATTTCCTACTGGCCCAGAGATCTGGGGATTTAAAGATACTTTAACTAAATTTAAATAAAGAAAAGTACAATTGCTGAAACATTCTAGTTGTGGTTACCAATCATATTTGCTGAACCTAAATGTGCTCATTCTAGGCACGAGTTTATAATAGGGAAGAGGTGTCCACCCCTATTTATACCATACTTCAGAGAGTTCTCTAAGTTGAGACATTATAAAACTCTTTAAAAAATGATTTCTTGAGAAAAATCAAATACCTACCTTGGATGGAGAGTTTAGATGTATTTTATCTCATGGACAGTGTAAGCACAAACAAATATAGAGTACAGTAGAACTTGAATATGAAGTCCATTTGCTTTGCACTAAGCAATTAGCAAGAATCTTTGGAATGGTAAAGAGAATGCTGCATTGTGCTAACTAAGTCTGGATTTTCTCCTTTGCATTGTTCAAGAGTGGCTGGTTATTTGTGTATAACAAGCGGACTTAGAACCTCCATAACCGGAACTATTCATATGTAATGATTTTCACAGTGAGCCATTATCACATGAACTATCAAGGTTCTCCTCACTTTAACCCCATATTCTTTTTTTAAGTTTGTATTGTACTGTGTGCAGGAAGCTCAACAAGCACATAAGCAACTATCCATTTCCTATAAGCAAAAACAAACTGAAAATATCACTGGCAGATTGTCAACCTTTAAACATGAAAAATTCACTTATCACTTCATAAAAATGCTTTTCATAGACTATCTCATCTTAGTCCAATTCAATAACAAATTCTAAACGCTACTTCTTCTAGTATCATAGTTTCTTCTTAAAGAACATTATACATTTAATATGTTATGTTACATATGCATCTATTGCCAAATATTTTTCCATAAGTGTCAGTGACTTCAAAAGTGAAATCTTATTCTAGTCAGAGAACACCCACTATTACCAAAAAAGTCATGCATAAATGATGAACCATCTTGGGAAGTTTTCTGAAACAACTACTGTATTAATCTAAGTAAAGCATTCTACTCTGATATTCTAACAAATGTTCTGAGAATATAACTCCTTTATATTCAACGAGCCTGATGAAAAAAAAACAAAATCCTTATAAACATGCAAACCAGAGGCTGCTTACCTTCTTAAATGACAAAAATATCTGGGTGTGCAGGATCTATTTATTTTGGTAAACAGAGCTCTCAGCGAAACAGAAAAGAAAAACCAAGATTTTATCTGAGCCAAACTCACTTTCACCCATTTCCTTTTGGGACTGGATGGTAGCTCTATCCACTACCCTGTCAGGCATGTAATTGTTTCCATTCCAACCCCTACCTTCAGGCAAGGAAGAACCTAATGTGAAGTTTTTACTAAATTCATATTGTTACTTACTTATATCTATAAATATAAGTATGTTAGTATGAAGAAATAAAATTACTATAATCAAGCTGCTAAATTACTAAAATCAAGTAGGTTCAGGTGTGAGAAAATGACTCCATTGTTGTTTAACTAGTCTTTGAACTTTTAAACTTTCCAATCCTGGGTCATAGCCTAGATATACATCAGACCTCCAGTTAACCCTCTGATTCAACCTGAAAGGACTCATGTCCAGACCACCTGACATCCTCTGGTATCCATCATTCAGACTGCCAGATGGCTGACTGATAATGGTCCTGGATGAATCTTAAGCCAAAGAATGCAGATCTGATTTTTCTGAAAATGTACTTTTTACTATAAGAGCTCTTATCTTTTCCTTCTTCTTCAGAACACTTCTAAGTTTTTGCCTAATTGTGTTTCCAGTTTGCAAACCCTAAAACCCTTGAATAAATATTTATCATTTATTTCTAGCAAAGCCTCCAAATATAGATCACACACACATATATATGTAGCACAGTATTGAAAGGTAAAAGTGGGTGAGGTGCAGGCAGGCTAAATAGCTGTCTCAGATGGTGATTAAAGAAAATGGAATTTATTTAAGGAAAAGGGGATGGAGATGGGAATATCCAAAGGGAAGAGCTACACAGAGAAAAGGGGGCCTTGGAGACAGGTTCCGGGGATTAGTCTGGGATGAGCTGCCACTGCCCATTGCTCCTCTGGTTGCAAGTGTCATGGGGTCCCTTAGAGACTGGAGGATACCTGCCTGTGGGGAAATGGCACACTGGGTCCTTTGTCCTGTGTGTGTTTATCTCTTTCTTACAGGGGGAAATGTTAGGGGAGGTCTCAGGGGAGGGTCTTCATAGAATATTCACAGCTTTCCAGGTGTGCTCTTTCAGGGTCTTGGTCTCCACTGTTTGATTGGTGCCAGGACAGGAAATCATTAGTCTATGTAGCTGGTCCTGAGGCAGCCACTTGTATGGTTTTGCTGCTTTTCTGAGCCTGGACCTGGAATACAACTGAGGCCTAGATGTTATCTTTAGGGAGGAAAAGTCAGAGGGTCTAAACCTTCTGACCAGTGATATGAAAGATCTGGGGTCCAAAATGCATGACCAGTGATATGCTAGGGGAGGATAGGTTACCCTGGGGGTTTTGCTTCTTGCAAGGCATCTGGGGCTTTCAGTCCTGGTGAGTTTCTGTACCTGGCCCATGTTCCTTGCTCTGGGGGTCTAACTAGTATCATATTACCATATATATATATATATATATATATATATATATATATTCTCCTGATATTTATAATGCTAAAATAATTGAAATAAAATATCCAGATTATTTATGATTGTGGTATATATTGGAATTGGAATTGTGTCCAGAAACCCAAAAAAATTACTTATATATCATAGTGACATAGTAAGATTGTAACATCATTTATATATAACACAATAACATTATATGCTCATAAATATACACACACATGAAATCTAGCAATTTTATTTTGATTTTTTTGTAGCATTCTGACATCTTATGATAATTCTCAGGGGTTTTTCCTTCTAAATTTTCTTAGCTATTCACACTTCAAAAGAGGAAAAAAGCAAACACACAAAAAAGCAAGAGAGAAAGGGAGGAGAGGTAAGAAAAAGTCAGAAACAAGAAGGGAAAGGAAAAAATTCACACTGAAATTAGAATTATAACTTACTTTGTGGAGAGCTGTATATTTATAAAATCAAATCCTCCCTTCCCTGCATATAATGTGCCTTTCATGTCGATCTTTTCTAAGACCCTCAGTAAATTTTCTTCTTACCATTACTGTTCATTACTTCTTCAGTTTGTCATTTTGTTGCTATTTTGAAAGACATCTTATATTTTTATTGTATTTTCAAATGGTTACAGCTCAGTTGTAACACTATTTTAATGTCCATCTACTTGAGTCCTTTGTCTACCTCTCAACCTGTTCAGCATTCTAGGAGGAATAGCAATAAGATAATGAGAGTCATTCATTGCCCTCAACCTACCCCTAAAACCAACAATATTTGGGTAGATTTTCTTCCTTGGCCTATGATTGCTACGCATAATTTCATAAATTTCTTAACCTTAAACCATTCTTACTTTCTGGTAAACCTCCTACTCAACCATGATATGTTATTACTAGAGGACCAGTGCATAAAAATTTGTGCACTCGGGGGGAGGAGGGAGTCCCTCAGCCCGGCCTATGCCCTCTCGCAGTCTGGGACCCCTCAGAGAATGTCCACCTGCTGGCTTAGGCCCGCTCCCCGGGAGATCAGGCCTAAGCTGGCAGTCAGACATCCCTTTGGCAGCCCGGGAGCCCTCGGGGGATGTCCACTTGCCAGCGGGGAGCAGGGCTAAGCTGCGGTCGGACATCCTTAGCGCTGCTGAGGAGGCGGGAGAGGCTGTGCTGGCAGCCATCAGCCTGGCTTGTGGCTGAGCAGAGCTCCCCCTGTGGGAGCACACTGACCACCAGGGGGCAGCTCCTGCATTAAGCGTCTGCCCCCTGGAGGTCAGTGTGTGTCATAGTGACCAGTCATTCCCAGTCATTCTGCTGTTAGGGTCAATTTGCATATTATCCTTTTATTATATAGGATATTAAAATCATATTGTATGAAATTTGCTAATATCTTGATAATGATTACATTGTCATAACTGAGAACTGTAGTTTTTTGCACATTGTAAAATTTTGCTATTATATTACCTGAATTTAAAATTTTTTTTCTTCATTACCTTGGATCTTCTTATGAATTCTTCCTTAAAAGTTTAGAAGAATCTATCAAAACAGAAGCCTTAAAAAAAAAACACAATTTTTAATTATTTATCTGAGTCTTGGTCTTTAGAAGTTTTCTAATTATCATCTTATTAATTTATATTTTCTATAAATGTTACATATCATGAAGATATTTAACACTATTAATATCCTATCTAATAAAAGAGAAACATGCAAATTGACCATACCCCCGAACGCTTCCCATTGGCTAATCAGCAGGATATGCAAATTAACTGCCAACCAAGATGGCGGCCGGCAGCCAGGCAGCTGAAGCGAACAGGAGGCTTGCTTGCTCCAGTGATGGAGGAAGCCAAGGTTCCCCGCCTGCCGCTGCAGGCCTCTGAGCTTGCACTCTAAGCAACTATGTTGCAATTATAGAAGCTAAACAAAACCCAGAAACCTGCTTTCAGCCGTCAGAGCTGGAGCGAGCAGGACCGAAACAATGTTGCAATTATAGAACCCAAACAAACCCTAGATTCCTGCTTTCAGCAGCTGAGGCCTCAAGCTGGAGCCGAGCCTCAGAGCTAAAGCCGGCTCTCAGCTCCAGTGACAGCCATAGAAGGTAAATAAATGCCAGAATAAAAGAAAAAAGGAGAGGTTGGGAGCTTCAGTCGCCCGCCAGCCTGAAAACAGCCGTCAGCCCTTCACCCAGACTGGCAGGCACCCCAGTGGGGACCCCCACCCTGAAGGGGCTGTGACCAGCTGCAAACAGCCATCATCCCCTCATCCAGGCTGGCCAGGAACCCCAGTGGGGACCCCCACCCTGAAGCAACAAGATGGCAGCTAATTTGCATACTGAAGGCGGGCGGCAGCGGGCAAGGCTGTCCATGGTCCGGGACCCAGATCTGTGACCCTGCCGGGCGGGGGGCAGCGCTTGAGGCTGTCCATGGTCCGGGACCCAGATCTGTGACCCTGCTGGGCGGAGGGCAGCGCTTGAGGCTGTCCACGGTCCCAGGACCCGGATCTGTGACCCTTCATGGCGGGGAGGCAGCTCGCACAGGGGCGGATCGGCCAGGGTTGGGCAGGGCAGGACGCCTGGCTTCTGCCCAGCCCCAGTCACTCTGTGCAGGTGAGCAGCGCAGAGAGCCTCTGGACAGGGGAGGCAGGCCGGCGGAGGGCGGCCTGTACTCCCACATGGCGGTGGTGACAGCTGTGAGCGCGCCAAGCGAAGCCTGCAGGCTGAGCTGAAGTAGAGCCTGCAGGCCATCAGCGCCCAGGAGTGGCCCAGAAGGTGCAGGATCGCAGGGACAGCCACCGTGGTGAGCCAGACTGACGTCCTCCTGGCTGCACCACAGGGGTTTGCGGATCTGCAAAGCCAGAGGCCTCTGGTGTGCACATCACCCCTGGCGTGCGAACATCCCCCAGCACACTGTCACCCTCCCATGCCTGCAACAGTTGCAAACCAAGGCGTGCACAAGTTCCCCCCGCCTCTCCACCGCACTTCCATCAACCCAGCATGCCTAACACCCCCACAGGATGTGCACACATCCCCTCTGATGCGCTCACGTCCTTTGGAGAGTGTCTGGGTGTTCTGGGTGCTGAGGGTGGGTGCCTGTGGGATGACAGTGAGAGGGCGGAGTGGTGATGCCCTGTTCCCATGGAGGCCAGTGCAGCTACAAGATCACCTCTGGGGAGTTAATGCAGGTGCTGAGGCAGGAGCAGGTGCAGACAGACACACCTGGTAGGCGCGGGCGGCCCTCTCTGAGGTGCCTTCGGTCAGCATTCAAGATCAAGAACCCAGAGGCAGAGAGGATTTCCGTCCTCTCAGTGAAATAGTGGGATAGTCGGGGCGACTGTAGAGGAGGAATGTGCACTTTGGGTGCCAGCACCCATGAGTGAAGGCTGCCCTGACTGAGCCTTGCTTGCTTGGGGCCTAGTGCACTCCTGCCAGGCAGCGGGTGACAGGACGTGCTTTTCTGAATTAATGAGAGAAAATGTTGATTCTCCTGCTGCCCACGAAGGTGGAAAGTGAAGTGGGGAGACATGTGGGGAGTGAGCAAGGTTCCCTGTCTGGGGGTTCCAAATCTGCTGTTGGTTTCTTTCACCACTGACTAGAGATATACAGGGTGTCCCCCCAAAATGTATACACACTTTGAATACCTATTAATTCCAATGGTTTTAAGCATAAGAAAGAAACAACAATGGAGCTGTTATCTGTTAAAAGTGTGGGCACAAACAGGTAGTTGGACATTCCCTGAGGGGTCTCAGATTGGAGAGGGTGAAGGCCAGACTGAGGGGCCCCTTTCCCCCCTACCCCAGTGCATGAATTTCGTGCACCAGGCTACTAGTAATTATATAATAGTCTATTTTAAATTTTTATAGATATATCTTATATTAATGTTGTAATCTTGTGTTTTGATTTATATATCATATATCATTTTAATGTTTTTTAATAGAACAGTTCCCTTCTATATATATAAAGAACCAGGGGCCATCACAACCTAATGGATGACTGAATGGACAACCGAACAGGCTGAGTGGGGCAACAAGTCCGGCAGGCTTGTTAGTGAGGGGCAACCAAACAACTGAGCAGTAGGCTGTGTGGGGCGACCAGGCCGGCAGTGGGGGGGGAGCAGTGAGGGACAACCAAACGACTGAACAAGCAGGCTGCGTGGGGTGACCAGGCCTGCAGGGGGGTTAGTGAGGGATGACTAAACGACTGAATAGCAGGCTGTGTGGGGCAATCAGGCTGGCAGGGGGGGCAGTAAGGGGTGACCATGCTGGCAGGGGGGAGGGCAGTTAGGGGCGACCAGGCCGGCAGGCAGAGGTGGTTAAGGGTGATCAGGCTGGCAGGGGGGCCAGTAGGGGCAATCAGGCAGGCAGGCAGGTGAGCAGTTAGGAGCCAGCAGTCCCGGATTGTGAGGGGGCTATCCGACTGCTGGTTTAGGCCCGATTCTGAGGGGTCCCGGATTGGAGAGGGTGCACGCTGGCCTGAGGGGATCCCTCCCCCTCTGTGCACAAATTTTGCGCACCAGGACTCTAGTCTATTATGATTATATATAGAATTTCAGTTTGTAATTATTTATTTTACCTTCTGTATTAATAGATTTTTTCTCCTCTTTTCCTTATGTTTGACTTCTCATTTTCAAATGTTTTGAGGTTTTTAATAATTTATTTTCATTCATTTGTATTTAATAACATAAATATATAGGCTACAATTTTCTAGAATGGCTTTGGTCCTTTATTGTAAGCTTTGATACACTGAATTTTCATTGTTCTAATTTTCTATTTAGCTGCTAAACGAGGGGTGGGGAAACTTTTTTCTGCCAAGGGCCATTTGGATATTTATATCATTCGAGGACCATACATTATCAACTTAAAAATTAGCCTGCTATATTTGGTCAAACATTTAATTAACTCACCCCTAATGCCTTAGCAGGGCCAGACTAAATGATTTAATGGGCCTTATATGTCCTCAGGGCTGGAAATTCTCCACCCCTGCTCTAAACTATCTAGACTGCCTAGAAATTTTTTCTTTTGTTTAAGAGTTGCTTGGTGAAGGGATATCCACTTCACCTTGTCATGGCTTAAGACACACCTGGTGCCCAGATGGTGTGGCTCAGTAGTTGAGCATTGACCTAGAATCAGGAGGTACAGTTCAATTCTTAGTCATGGCACATTGCTGGGGTTCAGGCTCGATTCCCAATAGGGGGCATGCAGGAGGCCGCTGATCAATGATTCTCTCTCATCATTAATGTTTCTATCCCCCTCTACCTTCCTCTGTGAAATCAATTAAAAATATATTTTTTTAAAAAAAGATGCACCTGGTATGTAAATTCCCTTAATAAACTCTTTTTAAAAAAATATTTTTTATTGATTTTACAGAGAGGAAGGGTATGGCCTAGAGAGTTAGAAACATTGAGGAGAGAGAAGCATTGTTCAGCTGCCTCCTTCATGCCCCCTACTGGGGATCCAGCCCGCAACCAAGGTAAGGGAGCATCAAACCTGGGACCCTTCAGTCCAAGGGCTGACACTCTATTCACTGAGCCAAACTGGTCAGGGCAATAAATTCTTCATGCAATGCTGAAAAAAAAAAGTTGCTTAAAAAGTAACTGAATTTATTTTCTTTAAACTTATGCTATCAATTTCCCTTTTATTTATTTTGCCTGTGTTCAGAGAGCCTGT
The DNA here is from genome assembly GCF_000147115.1 of Myotis lucifugus. Lineage (NCBI taxonomy): Eukaryota > Metazoa > Chordata > Mammalia > Chiroptera > Vespertilionidae > Myotis > Myotis lucifugus. Next base: position 2,124,399 of record NW_005871184.1, on the reverse strand, counting down.
TTTAGTTTTAGACTCAGACTTCCTTCAGCTCATTACAATTTTTCTTTTCTTTTTGTTAATACTTCTTTTCTTTGGCTCTCTTTCCCTTTCTGTAATCTCTATCATACGCATATTGAATTTGTTGCTTCTGCCTGTCAACATAAATAAAGAGGTAAATTGTGGCAAGCCCAAATTAGCATATTTTTCCATGTATAAGATGCTATTTTTTTCTAAAATCATTAGACTGAAAATCAATCAAGAGGTGTCTTATACTAGTACATGGAAGTCAGCCCAGGAGGGTGCCCCAGGGGTATGTAGCTGCCCATACCTTGTCAAACAGGCTTCCTCCAATCATGAGCCTTATTGTTACTGACATCAGCTGATGCTGTAATTGGAGGTGGAGGTGGAGAGTGTGCAGATGCAACAGGGACTAGAGCAGTGGTTCTCAACCTGTGGGTCGCGACCCCTTTTAGGTCCAACGACCCTTTCACAGGGGTCGCCTAAGACCATCGGAAAACACATATATAATTACATATTGTTTTTGTGATTAATCACTGTGCTTTAATTATGTTCAATTTGTAACAATGAAATTGGGGGTCACCACAACATGAAGAACTGTATTAAAGGGTCACAGCATTAGGAAGATTGAGAACCACTGGACTAGGGCATTCTGAGCCCATAAAGATGTCAAAAAATAAAATGATAAATACCAGTAAGCGATTGTCTTACTCTGCAAAATTCAAACTGAATGCAATCAGCTATGCAAAAGAATGTGGAAATAGAGCTGCAGAGAGATAATTTGGACCTTCTCCCACTGAGTGTATGATCAGACAGTGGAGAAAACAGGAAGAACAGCTCCTTAAGATGCCAAAAAAGAAGGCCTTAAGAGGAAAACCAGAAAAATGTTTAAAATATTGATTTCGTAATTTGGGGTTGGAAAAGTGGGGGGTGTTTTTATACATGGGGGCGTCTTATACATGGAAAAATATGGTACGAGAAATTGGGTTTACTTGGGAATGGTAGAGGGATTGCAATTTTGAAAACACATGCAAACTACAGTTAAGTATGTTGAGGGCTTGGGGTGGACTGTATTATGGGCAAGAAGTGCAAAGAGGGGGGAGTCCTGCCAGAGACTAAGCAGAAAGTTCATTGGCTTGAGAATAAGGAGAAATTCTTGCAATGTGTTCCTTGGTCAGAAGATAAATCTCAGTCATCTGTCAATCAGACATTTATGGGAAATCAGTCTCTCAATTCTTAAGTTTCTTTTTCTGAGAGTGTATCATAAGATTCTCCATTTCATATCCTCCAGTTCCATTTTTAGATTAAAATCCTTTCATGTGTCTATACCACATCTTTTCTTTCATCATTTTAATCTCTGTTTCTCTTTATTTAGGTTCTGGTAGAATTTATTGAATATGTCACAATTTTAAAATTCAATTTTCTATAACATATAAACCTTTCTTCACTGCCTTTTCATTGTTTTTAACTTGGCAACCATTTTTTAAAAATCACCTTTAAATGATAGTTACATCGCTCTTAGATGGATCTCTTTTTATCATTGTCCATATAGTTTACATAAATGTAGTGTTTTTGGAAATCATACTGAGAAAAGAAAAGTGTCAAAATTCACTCCAGTTTCTTATAGTAAGTTCCGGTGCTTCTGATCAGTTCCCTATTTTATACTAAAATAATGAATGTGCCTGAATATTTTTCTGTCTTCTTGGGCATCCCTGAGGCAAAGGAAATGCTTTTGTTGTCCACAATTAGAAGCTGATAGGAAGCTGTCAAAGACAACGTGGGCCTTTCTGTTCCAATCTTTCTAGCATGAAAACACACAAATATGAACAGTTGAGATTTACTGTAATCATACTTTGCTAGTTCAGAGGTACAGTGGCCTGGGGAGAAATAGGAAGTATCTGAAGCCAAAGACAGCAAGTCGTGGCCAGGAATTGGCTGGCACAGGACCACCATTCTTTGCCTGGCATGGTTGCATTTTGTTAGGAACCAGCCAA
>NW_005871184.1:2092381-2122308 GCF_000147115.1 Myotis lucifugus | reverse complement strand
TTACCTAGTGGGCCAAGTAGGCAGGGAGTAAATGCCACTTTGGGCATCTCTTCTTGCCATGACCTCCTGGAACCAATTGTATTTCCCAGAAGCCATAATAAGATCCATATTGTTCCACAGACTTTGGATGGGGAAAAGGGAGAGGGTGAGTGGCTTATGTGGATTTTGCCAGGCCTTTTGTACCTGCTCTCAGTACTTCACCTATAGAGCAACCACGCAACCATTTCTTCATGTCAATCCCATTTATTTAAGCAATGCAAAATTCCTCAGTGGGGAAAAAAATCACTGCTTCCTGGGTAATCCTCAGTGAAAAAACAAAACAAAACAACAACAACAAAACACTGCTTCCTGGGGAATCAGAATCAAAAGCCTTACTTTTATATTCCATTGGGCATTTTCATTCAAGTCATATAACTTTTCATCATTTTATACTGAAATAATAATCTTTGTTAATATAGGGCTTTGGAGGGAGGTACTAAAATGCCTTCTATTGACATTCTAAGGTATAGTCCTGTGCTTTCTGTTTTATTTCCACCTCTGATTGAGAAGATTCTGGAAACAGTGCTTAAGACTACATTAGAGGTTCATTTTTCATAACAAAGGGAACAATTTCATTTGTAGATTGAAACTATTAAATAATATTACTATAAGAAATATACTTTCTTCACAGTAAAAGTAATAAAATTGAAGGAATAAGTTGAATTTTTTATTATTTTTTGTTTTTAAATATATTTTTATTGATTTCAGAAAGGAACTGAGAGAGAGAGAGAGATAGAAACATCAATGATGAGAGAGAATCATTGATTGGCTGCCTCCTGTATGCCCTTACTGGGGATCAAGCCCACATCCTGGGTATGTGCTCTGACTTGGAATCAAACTGTGATCTCCTGGTTCATAGGTCAAAGCTCAACCTCTGAGCCATGCTGGCTGGGCAGGAATAAGCTGAATATTTTTAGATAAAATATATTGAAATGTCAATGAAAAGATATAAAAATTATTATAAGATAAATCATCAGGAATAGTTTTATTCAGATCCTCATTTATATAATCTTCTGTTATCTTCCAAAGAAAATTTTCTCTCTTAAACTTCTAGTATCCAACCCCTTACAAGTATCTCAGGTACCACCAAATTGTACCTCAGTACTGCTATGCAATTTTAAAAAGGAGACAGTCATGTAAATGAACCAATAATACAATCATTTCTCATTTTAACTCTGAGATATTGGTCATGCTGCTCAGTGATTGCTCACAAAAATCTCATAAGTCCACTCATTACACTCTGCTATGACACTTCTCAAACAAAAACATCCATTTTTGTGATCATGTAGTCAGATTTATTTTTGCTTTGCTTTTGTTTGTTTTACATTATAGTAACTCTTTGGCAAGGGAACAGAACTCATCAGTTATTCAGTTATGGGGAATTTCCCTCATTTGTACATTTCTAAATGTATTATCTTACAGCCATATTGGACAGGAAATAATATACTAAGAAAATGAGTTTTTGGTGAATCCTTTGTGGTATTCACTGGGTCCTGGAAGACAGGCCTAGAGATAATAAGGAAAGGCAGGCAGAGATGACACAATCTACCATCCCTTTAAAGATCAGCTTGTAAATCAAGAAGAAAAATTGGCTGTACAAAAGCCAGATTGCCAGGATATTTGGGATGATATATCTCTTAGCCATCCCTTGGATTGCCTGATAATGATCAAATCTGATTCACTAAATCAATACTTCCTTTCTCCTTCCCTCTTGATGGGAAGTTTTCCCTGAAGTTGAAGGATTAGTTGAAGGAACTATATCAGTAAAGAAAGCCTTTGACTTAATAGAATAGAAATCCTACTAAAAGTGACACTCTTTGTCTCAGATACTAGAAGTCTGGCAGTAGTCTCTCCAGGCTGGTGTAGTTACTCAAAAATATTACCAAGGACCTGGCTGTCCATTTTCCCATCCTGCTCTCCTTAATGTATGGGTCTCATCCTCATGATTATGGTCTCATGATCACAAATTATCACTACGCTGAAGGTACAGAACCAATGTTATAGGAAGAAGGAAAAAACAAACAAACAAATGGTAAAAACAATTGGCACCCATAAGCAAGAAGAAAAAATCTTCCCTAAATCCAGAAAATTCTCTGTAGTCTTCACTTGCCAAGCTGTGTTACATGGCCCCCTCTAGCTTCAAGGATGTCTGGGATATTAAATTGTTTTAAATGGGTTCACTGCCTCCTTTAACGAAGTCAGGGATCTTTTAGTAATGGGAATAAAAAATTAGACACTGAATAGATAAAGAGCATTATCTGCTAAATAGGCTTTCTTGATTAGGTTTCTCTTTCAAGTTACCATACAGTATTTTTTACAACATGTTCATATTTATTTTCTCTTCTTTATCATTCACTTATTTCATAAAGCTTGGAAAACTTGATTCTGTTTCTGCCTGTGAATTCCTATTGACCTGTTCCAGGGAAACAGCACTGGAAGGAAGCTTGAAAGACATATACTTCCACTGCCTCTTTGTATAGATGAGAAATTGAAGCAAGAAGTGCTTTACGACTTGCCAAATACACATAACTATTGTTACCTAAGCTTTTTCTGTAAAAACCCAAAGATCCCTCTGCTTTATATGAAGTTGCTGAACACCCCTTAAAATTTTCCTCTTTGATTTTTGTGACATACATTTGTTTCCTATTACATTTCCACCCTCTTCTTTCCCACATTCTTTTCTTCTCTTACTCATATATAAACATTCAGCAAGGTTATTCTCTTAACAATGTTTAATCTCTTTTCATTAATTGTATTATCTCCCATAACCTCAACAACCATAATTCTCTCAGATCTATAATTCTTGCCAACACCATAACCTGAGCCACAGACCCACAGCTTTGATTGCCTAATGGTAATTACTACTGTCAACAGAGCATTGATGCTAATTCAATGCTAACACGAATCCTCAATTCAATCCCAACTCAATCTTCAATTTGGGGTGTGGTGAAGAAGGAAACTTTATTTAGTGCGAAACAGCTCAATTTTGATACAGCAGAGCTGTAAAAACAGCACAGCTGTGAGGTGGCCTCAGGGCCAGGCAGTCCCAGGGCCAGGCCCCTCTCCAGCTAGATACCTCTGCTCCTCACTGGTCTGCTTGGCCCTGCACTGGTCTGCTCCGTTCTGTTCCAGTCTGCTCTGGCCCGTGCTGGTCTGCTCAGCTCTACTCAGCTATGCTCAGTGAGACATCTTTGATGTTTCAGTTCCCACCAAGGAATAGCGGTCTTCAGTGAAAAATGCGCTCTCCAGCCCACAGGGGAACTGGCTTATATAGACAGAAGTCTCCACTTCTGGTCCTGATTGGTCCATCCTCATGTAAATGAGGACTCCAAATCTGCTCAGTTTGATTGATCCAAAAGGCAATGTCCTGACTGGTCAGACTGGAGCTGCTCTGATTGGTTGGTGAAGATATTGATGGGGATATAGCTGTGCAACTCACATTGGATGAGGAAAACCTCCATCCTATTCATTGAAATAGGGTTCCAGGAACTATTTTATAAGGGCTGGCTCAGATGGCAAAAACACAATGCAGGTAGGCAATTCACTGAAGAGGCAGATAGTTCAGTGCAGGCATAAGTTTGTATGACTAGTCCAGTGATGGCGAACCTTTTGAGCTCGGCGTGTCAGCATTTTGAAAAACCCTCACTTAACTCTGGTGCCATGTCACATATAGAAATTTTTTGATATTTGCAACCATAGTAAAACAAAGACTTATATTTTTGATATCTATTTTATATATTTAAATGCCATTTAACAAAGAAAAATCAACCAGAAAAATAGTTCGCGTGTCACCTCTGACACGCGTGTCATAGGTTTGCCATCACTGGACTAGTCCCTGTGTAGAAACGGCTGCTAGGCTGTTTTGCTTGTTTGTTTTTTATTGGTTTGTTTTTTAATTTGAGCTCAATTAGCCACTGGGAGCCCTTTTTAGTAGGTGTCTTCTTTTTCAGCACCCATATTTTCCCCTTTTCAATCAGAACCTTGTTGACATTGTAGATGATTGATTAGGTCAATTTGTCCTGTGTCAATGCCAGAGTGGCTTGGCTACCTGCTCTGGTTCAATCTAGTCCCTCATTGGGACTCCTGCTGCAGGGCAATAGCCAATAGAGCAAGTGGAACCATTTGCTTAACAGAGGTCTTCCAAGTACCTGTCAAACTCAGAAAATTCTGTCTCTTACACCAGCCAAAACAACGTGGGACAGGTTAGAGAACAACAAAGGCACTTAATTCATAAAAGAAATCAGGAGTGATTGACAAAAGTATTTGACATAACCATTATGAATTATAAACATGGAGGGGATACAGTAGCTCGATGGGTCATTTCTATCCTTCATGCAACCATTATCCAAGTTTTTATAGAAGGTTTTAAACATCTGGTTATATAGAATATCAATAGTTTTACAATGAAATATACTGAACAAATTAGAATAAGAATTTGCAACCCAGACCTTAAAGTAGCTCCAACTCAGTTGGGAGCCAACTGAAAATGTCATAAAATTTAAATCCTGGAGAGAGAACCAAGATGGCAGCATAGGTAAACACCTATACTTGCTGCCTCTCACAACCACATCAAAATTACAAGTAAAAGGCAGAACAGCTACCACCCAGAACCGCAGGAAAGCTGGCTGAGTGGAAGTTCCACAACTAGAGAGGTGAAGAAAGCGCACTGAGACTGGTAAGAGGTTCTGAGGTGCGGAAAGTGCTGGCACCTGGATGTGCTGCTCTTTTAATCAGGAGGGAGATACAAGCTCTCACTTGCTCTGAACTCCAGTTCTGGGCGAGACTCTGGGGGACCCAACACATATGGGGAGAAACTGGACTGTCTGGCATTGGGACAGGAACATGAGGGCGGCTTTCTCTCAGAGGTGCTCACAGTGATCATTGTTCCTGCACGGGGCCGCGGGATGCGGAGATCCGGGGACCTCCGAGGCAGGGCTGACTGGCAGCCATTGCTGTTTGCTCCACCCTGGTGATTCCCAGAGACCCTGCCCCACCCAATTTACAACCCCCACCCAAGCTGTGCACATTGGCTTTTGCTCATGAAAGGTGCTGTCCTTTCTCCACCTAAATCCTGTGAACATGGGTCAGAGAGTCCCAGAGCTTCCACAAGAAGGCCCAAGCCCGGTAGCAGCAGCCTTCACAGCAGGCCTCGTCTGGGAACTTCCAAACCCCCTACAAAGAGGAGGAATCTGCAGATTTCTCTGTAGCTCCTGCTGGGTGGCCCCAGACAGTGGCTGAACTTGCACCTCCTTGGAGATCCAAGAGCCAGTGCAAGGGGCAGACTCAATAAGCACCAAAGCCCTACTGAAGCAAGTCCTTCCCCATAAGGTACCTCCTGTGCAACAGATATTCCATTATAGACATAGCTTGTCATCACAGCCAATTGGCCTGGAGGTCAATTCCTCCCAGTGATATCAACAGCAATAAAGGGTTAACTACAACAAGACTGTGTAAACAGTCCACAAAGGGGTGCACCAAGAGCATCCACCTCAGGTGACTGGGGAGGCTGAGCCACTGGGCCCTATAGGACACCTACCACACAAGGCCACTCTATCAACTCGAGGAGACTTAGCAGCTACCCAGTACATAGAAACAAACACAGGAAAGCAGCCAAAATGCAGAGACAAAAAAACAAGTCACAAATGAAATAAATGGATGAAAGCAAAATACCGGATATAGAGTTCAAAACCATGGTTATAAGGTTACTCAAGAATCTTCTAGAAACTTCTGAGAAATTTAGTGAGACCCTCAAGGATATAAAAAAGGACCAATCAGAAATTAAGCATACACTGACTGAAATAAAGAATAATATGCAGAGATTCAACAGCAGACTAGAGGATCCCAAGAATCAAGTCAAAGATTTGAAATATGAAGAAGCAAAAATCACCCAACTGGAAAAGCAAAAAGAAAAAATAATCCAAAAACATGAAGATAGTGTAAGGAGCCACTGGGACAACTTCAAGCATACCAACATCCGAATTATGGGGGTGCCAGAAGAAGAGAGAGCAAGATATTGAAAACCTATTTGAAGAAATAATGACAGAACACTTCCCCTACTTGGTATAAGAAATAGACTTACAAGTCCAGGAACTGCAGAGAACCCCAAACAAGAGGAATCCAAAGAGGACCACACCAAGACATATCATAATTAAAATGCCAAGGGCAAAAGACAGAGTGAATATTAAAAGCAGCAAGAGAAAAACAGTTAGTTACCTACAAGGGAGTACCCATATGACTGTCAGCTGATTTCTCAACAGAAACTATGCAGGCCAGAAGGGAGTGGCAAGAAATATTCAAAGTGATGAATAGCAAGAACCTACAACCAAGATTACTCTACACAGCAAAGCTATCATTTAGAATTTAAGGTCAGATAAAGAGCTTCACAGACAAGAAAAAGCTAAAGGAGTTCATCACCACCAAACCAGTATTATATGAAATGCTAAAGGATATTCTTTAAGAAGAGGAAGAAGAAGAAAAAGGTAAAGAGAAAAAATTATGAACAACAAAGTGACAACAAATACATATCTATCAACAAGTGAACCTAAAAATCAAATGAATAAAAAACCTGATAAACAGAACAGACTGGTGAATATAATAGAATCAGGGGCATGGAAATGGAGCAGACTGACAATTCTTGTGGGGGAGGGGTTGCGGGGGGTGCAGGAAGAGATTGGACAAAGAGCTTACACCTATGGACGAGGTCTGTGGGTGGGTGGGGGTAGGCATGGAGTAGGGTGGGAACTCGGTGGAGGGGAGCTATGGGGGGAAAAAAGAGGAACATCTGTAATTATCTGAACAATAAAGATTAAAAAAAGATTTAAATCCTAACCAGCCATAGACACTAGAAGCAAAACTGGAATGGCCCCTTAATGGATTTGACAATACCTGGGAAGAAGCATTTATCCAGGTACAGCAGGAGTTATTGGTATGGCACAGACTCCTTCTTAGGCTGCAAGCACATAGTCAAGGTGACTCTGTTGTCCAGGACTACTCATGCTCAAAAGTCTAAAGATGTTTTCTGGGCTTGAATGGTGGCTATGTGAGCAATTTGATTAACAGTTCTAGTTAGGTCTCAAATGATCCTATCTAATAAAGAGGGAATATGCTAAATGACACTCACACCATCACAAAGATGGCAGCACCACAGCCAATAAGGAGGGAACATGCTAATGGGCTGCCCCGCCCCCAAAGATGGTGGCGCCACAGCCACAAGATGGCGGTGCCCAGTCCCCTCAGCTCCACTGGGGCGACCGCCCTGTGCGCCTGCCTCCAGAGTCCATCAGTCCCTTCAGCCCCCCAGCCGCCCAGGGCCACCTGAGGCTCAGGTAACCAGGGCCAGCTGAGGCTTGTGCTCCCAGCAGTGGCAGCAGCAGAGGTGTGATGGGGTGTCGCCTTCCCCTGATGGCTGGGTCACCTCCCGCCCCTGAGGGCTCCCGAACTGTGAGAGGGGGCAGGCCAGGCTGAGGGACCCCTCCCTCCAGTGCATGAATTTTCATGCACCGGGCCTCTACTATCTAATAAGCAGTACCAAGGCCACTCCATGAAAATACAATTCTGAGAAAGCCATTACCCTCAGCTCCTGTAAAACCTGCTAACAAGTCACAACCCACAGAAAGGCTGTGAGAGTTATCTTCATAAACAGAGGGATCCTCATCAGGTAGTAATCTACTATTGATCAGGCTTTCTTTTTTCTCTCATGAGAACTTGAGGTGTGGCTGTTATTATTTTGAGGATAGTAAGAGAGGATGTCAAGTGACCCAAAAGGCATTGTCCAGTCAGCCTCCAGCTATCTAGACAATCATATGCTCAAGGCTGACTTCCTTGTGCACAAAAATATAACCTGTGGGGGTACAAAGGTGCCTGCTAGAGTTTGTTCATTTGTAGATTCATGAACAAGAAAGGAGGTGAGAACATTTTCCATCCAGGGCTCAGTCTGTTTTGAACATCCCTCTAGAAGTCCTTTCTGGTATGTTTGAACATTGTGGGGTGAACATTTAGGTTACTGACAGTGTGGGCTGTTTCCACTCACAGTGGCCTTTCAAAGGGGAGTTCCGTTTCACTGGCTGATATAGCTGAAAATTCTAGATGTGAAGAATAGTTGGATCTGAAGGTTTGAAAAGGTTATCAAAATGTGAGATTCATTCTCATTTTATCTCGTTCTATCTATCTGCCCCCACTCACCCGCAACACTTTCTTCATCTCTCACCTCTAATTTCCTTTGTGCTGACTTCAGTTTACCTTCAAGATCTCTCCATGTAGCAAAGTTCTGTAGCTCTAAGTTTAGCAGCCCTAAAAGAAAGTGCCTTTCCACTGCATTACCTCAAATGAACTCCCATTATGATCATCTTTCATCTCCTAAATTGGATGTGATTTCTTCCCAATGCATATTGTTTGCACCTCTCCTATGGCAATGCCATATGTGATCATATTATCTCCTTTTCCTCCACCCTCATTTTATTACAGTGTCCTAATGAGGCCCTCATGAGCCACTTAATGGGTAAACAGCAGTCCCATACTTATTGACTTTAATAGAAGTGCTGTTTAGCATTGAATCTTTTCTCAGGTAAGAAGGTTTATGCACCTAAAAACTTCATGTAAAAATTAACTTAATATAGGTACAATTTTTATGAGAGATAAGAAGTAATACTTTTTTTTATGAGATGATAAATGCTAACTGAACTTACATTTCACAATACACATAAGTCAAACCATTATGCTGGACTCCTTAAATTATTCAGTGATCTGTCAATTATATCTCAATAAAACTGGGGAAAAGGTAATACTTAATTGTTGTATTTATGTGAAGAAAATTTGAATGTGTAATAATAAATTCAAATATTTTAAACTATTTTAATAGATATCTATCTAAATAGATCAAAATACTTTCAAATAACATTGATTTTATATATGACTATTTTTAGAGTTATAGGAGAAAAAAATTACCATAAGACAGTGGTTCTCAACCTTCTGGCCCTTTAAATACAGTTCCTCATGTTGTGACCCCCAACCATAAATTTATTTTTGTTGCTACTTCATAACTGTAATTTTTCTACTGTTATGAATTGTAATGTAAATATCTGATATGCAGGATGGTCTTAGGTGACCCCTGTGAAAGGGTCGTTCAACCCCCAAAGGGGTCGTGACCCACAGGTTGAGAACTGCTGCCATAAGAGAAAAGTAGCATTAGAAAATAAGAAATCAGAAAGGGAAAGAAAACAGGCAGGAAGAAAAGAAATTCAGGCAGAGTAAAAGGAAAAAGGGCAGAGTGTCACAGAGAGAAGACCTACAAAAGAAGCCTAGTGAGAAATGAAGATTAAACATCCATTTTCCAATTCTTCTGCATTAAAAACAAGGGAAAAGAGTCATGGCCAGTGTGGCTCAGTTGGCCATGTCCTCCCATGCACCCAGAGATTCAATTCCCTGTCAGGGCACATGCCTGGGTGCGGGCTCCATTCCTAGAAGTGGGTGTGCAGGAGGCTGTCAACCCATGTTTCTCTCTCTCCCTGTCCCTTCCTCTTTCTCTAAAATCAATAAAAACATATTTTTTAAAAAAATCAAGGGAGGGAAACAGAAAAATATGATCACAGGGGGTAAAAATAATCTTAGACTAACATTAAAAGGCAAACAGCAATTTGGAAAAAAAATGTTAACAAGGATTAGAGATAAGAACAGTACTTGACACATAGTAGATTTGTTGGATGAGTGAGTAAAAACTTATATTTTTAATACAAGGAACTTCTACAAACAAACAAAACTATATTAAAATATTGTCTAAGGACATGATCAAAATAAAAATATAACTAAGCATGTGAAATTTTAATTAACTCAAAATCAAACAACAATATCTTTGTACCTCATATATTAATATGGGAATGCAAATTTATACTCTTTTGGAAAACAATTTGATGTGGTGTTCTTTAGCTGTTCTGCACAGCAAGCATCTTCAACATTTCAGTGGCAATCAAAAATAAGTATTTATTTCCCACAGGTTTCTGGAGAAGCAAGAGTGGCTCTGCTTCATATTGAAATTCCTGCTGGCATGGTATTCTCTAAATGTATCTCACCCTTCTCTGAAACCAGTGGGCTAGCCAGCGCAAATTTTTCTCTTGGCGATCGCCGAGGTACAGGAGGACAAGTGGAAATGCACTAGACTCCTTTGGATCCAGGGTTGGATCTGGCACAGACCATAAGGCAAAGTGAATCATAAGATGGAACTCGGAGTCAAAGAGCAGGGAAGTATGTTCCATCCAAAATGAAACCACCACAGAGGCATGGGTTCAATGGAGGAGGAAGAATTGGGCCAAGCATTTTATCTTCCACAGGTACTTTTCTGGAAAACATGAATAGAAATCCAAAGTGGCAACACAAATGCCAAATCCTACCCTTGTCTGTTGTTGATTTTTTTTTTGGTTGAAATATAAGGCATGAATTCTCTAGTGTCAAACACAGGCTCTATGAGTTCATATTGCCTTTTATTTGCCTGCTTTTTAGGGACTTGACTTGACCCTGCTGGCATTTGAGCTTGACCTCCCTGATTTATAGTTACACTACTCCACCACTATTTCTAATTGTGACAAATTGGAAGTCTATCAAAGTTCCAAACATAAGAAAATAGACAAATTAAGGTCCAGCTATAATATACATTATATAGCCCAAATTGGTCTTTAAAATTATGTGTAATAGCATTTGAAAATCTTTCCAATATATTAATGAAAAAATATCAAGACCTAGTTATATACAATTCTGTTTTAAATGTTAAAAATTGAAATCATGTACTGGTATATATACATTACATACATTTATTAAAGAGAGACAGGAAATATATCAAATATTATGACTATCTCTGAATATTAAGATTACCAATTGTTTTTATCTTTATCATTCCATATCATTGTAACACCCTACAATGAATATTATTACTTTTATAATCCAAAAAATATAAATATAAAATACAACTGCTCTCTCTTGACTACAAATCTAGATAGAACATTTAAATATTAATCACACAATACTAGGATTTAAAAGTACTTTCACACAGTGCCATCCTTTTCAATTTGCAACTTGGAAGCTAAATATGGTGGTTCCATACTTAGTTAATGTGCAATTTTCACTCTTCCTCCCTCTGCATGGTATAGTCTCTCATTTATTTATCAATATGTTTCCTTCCCAGAATAAATTATATATGACTTTGAGGGCAGTGATGACTTTACTATATTTCTCATATCACCTAATGCAATGCCTTACAGATCCCAAGAAAGAAGATACCTACCAAGATGGGCTCTTGGTGGTTAAATGGGCTCAAACTTAAAAACAGAGCCTAGCAGCCCTTTCTAAACAAGGGCTTATCAAGCAAACCACACTTTAGGGAGAAGCCTACAGTAAAATGCCTGTCTCTTGCAATGAACTGTCTACCTGCACTGTGTTCCTGCCAGCTGAGCCAACCCTTACAAAGGAGTTCCTGGGTCATATTCCAGCCAATAGGACAATCTGAACTGTGCATCTATATCCCCACTAGCATATTCACTGACCAATCAGTGTAGCTCCATTCTGACCAATCAAGACACTGCTTTTTGGACCAATCAAACTGCAAGGATTTGGAGACCTCATTTGCCTGAGAAAGGACCAATTAGGGACCATGAATGAGAACTTTTCTCTATTTGTTAGCTTCCCTCTCTGGCTCAGAGAGAGTGTATTTTCCCTTTCTACTGAAGCCGGCATTTCCCTGGTTCAAGCTGAAACATGGAAAACCTTTCACCAGAGCAGACTGGGGCAGACCAGAGCAGGAGGAGCAGAGAGGAGCAGAACAGAGCTGTCTAGCCATAGAGGGCCCTCGCCCAAGGGCCACTGTGCTGTTGCACAGCCAGGATGTTTCATAATTGAGCTGTAGCACTAATGAGCTGTTCCACAGCCGTGCTGTTCTCAGCTGTGCTATATGACAAGTGAGCTGTTTGCAATAAATAAAGTTTCCTTCTTCACTGCACCCCAAATGGGGGATTCCTGTTGGCATTGAATTGGAGCTAATAACGCACACAAAAATAACAATAATAATAACATGCTAAATACATTATTCCATTCGATTTTCACCACACTCTTACAAGTTATATAATGTCATTCCCACTGGGTCCTGTTTTGCAGATGAGAAAGATCAGACTTTGAAAGATTAAGTAACTTGCCCAAGATTACACAAAGAAAAAGTAACAAAGCCAGAATTTGAGTCAAAGCAGCTTGATTACTGAGCCCTCTCTGAAAAAGAAGAGTCCATAAATGAGCTTGTCTTGAGTCAGTGTCCATTAAATTTAATCCTCTTTATCTGGTCTCCTGTACATCGTAAAAGGTCTGATTCCTACAGTCTGTGTTTTTCAAACTTCCTTGTCACCTGGCTTCCTTGGCTTTGGCCAGTGAAAAGCACTAGTGGGATATTGGAGGCTGGGAGGAAGGGATAAAGCAGGAGATTTACCCCTCCACACACACCCCCCTTCCCACTTTGGGTAGCATCTCCACTCAGGTCTCTAGCTCCCACTAGACAGATCCACCCACCATGGTTCCTACTTCTGCTGTGTAGCCCCAGCTCCCCATGAAACTTCTCCTTTCCCCCTCCAGCCAGGGTTCCAACAACGTGTTGCTAATCTCTGACTCACTGACCTCTGTTTGGCTTCTCCAATCACTCTGATCTGTTTAACCAATTCCATGGATTACATTTTCTGTTTCAAATATTGACATCTTCTATAAAATACCCCCTCAGTTCAAATTTTCACATAAGAATGCCTGCTGGTTTTCATGTCTAATCCTCATAGATTCCATACATTTCTCAATACAATGTTTTTGACTGATATTTATAAAGGAAATGTTTATATTTATGTCCCAAAACTATAAACTGTTTTAAACAAAACAAATTCCCTTAGTATGAGGTGAAAGCCTTGAGTTACATTCCAATACAAATGGTAACACATTAGGATCACTTATACACATTTTAAAAAACATGCCAACACCAACCAAGGGCAATCACTGTGTCATGTCTGTTTGTTTGGTATTGACTTCCGCCAACCTATGAGGGCAGGTAATTCTCTGTTTATTGCTGTAGTTCTGGCTTTTAGAACAATGTCTCGCATATAGTAGGTGCTCAATAATTTTTTAAATTAATATTAAGTGTTTTAGTTATTTCATCTATAAATTTCAGAGGATTTTCACCATAATACCTCTGACTGAATGGCAAATGAATCAATTAATTAACAGTTAAAACTTTATAGAATATTCTCTTATGAAGAGGAAAACCCATAGAGATCTATGGAAGAATTCATCTCTGTCCAACAATGGTCAGAACATGTATTAATTTTAAAAGTTATCTAGAAAACCAAAGATCTCCAGAGGTCCAGAGAAGGAAGAAAGGAATCCTTATAAAATTATTTAAAGGGGGAAAAAAGAAGGGGAGGGAACTGAGTCACTGAGAGTAAGAATTTTCTCCCACCCACTTTAACACAACGACCAGGAGACTTTTTAAAAAAATAATCTAGTTTTGGCAAAGAGAATGTGTGGCTTTGGATAGTCATTTAATCTGCATTTCATGATGTGTAAAATGGGGATAACAATATCTACCCCTATTTCTATCACAGGAATTAGAAAAGATAAAGTAATATAAAAATAGTCTATGTGAAAGATAACATTGTATAAACTATGGAGTTCCATACCATTAATATGGTGGAAGAAGCTACGAAATGAAAAATTTTTTTAAAGGAAAACAACACATTGTGCAAACCTAATTTATAAACACTTCGATGACTTTGGACCAGAGTAGAACCTATTAGTGAAATATATGCAAGTATTTCAAGCTAAAAAAACCTACACACTGATAAAAAACTAAAATTTTCTACCATTCCAGATTCTTTCAAATAGTGATTCACATGTAAAAAACAACAAACATTTAAAAACTACTCATCTTGTCATTTGTATATTTTTTATTTCATACTAGAACGTAATACAAAGACTGGGTGATTATTGACCATCCATAGGATAGCAGGAACCAAGTGTTAACATAAAAAAACATTAAAACCTGCAAAGAATTTTTGTGAATTTATTTGAGCCAACTGTTGCAAAGGCTGGGAGTGCTCCGGAGAATGGTGGCTTTTCACCTATTTTTATAAATTACCATCAAAGGAGAAACATACGTGATTTATATGATACCTATTGGTAATAGATTAGGGAGGCGGGAGAAAGCAAAGCGGGGTAGCCTCTGGGATTGGATAAAAAGTAAAATGATAGACACATGCTTCCTTTACACAAGTGGGCATAGGATAACAATGAGGGAACTTGTGGTCTGCACCCTGGCACCATTTGTTGTGCTCTGAGGGGTCTGGAAAAAAGGAAGTTGCAAGTTACCCTGACATTCCACAGGCACATTATCTTAGAAGCAAAAAGACAATAGGCTCAGTGAAGATCGAAGTTGATCTTTGTCAGGGAAGATACTGGCCTAGGACATGACTACCTGCTATAAACTGCTTTTTAATAAAAAGTTTTTATTTCAGACCATCCTTTGTGGTTACTTCAGGTCTGAGTTTGCAAAGCTGCCACACAGGCCCTCCCTGAGCTAGTCAGGTTGGCATGTGGCCTCTTTTCCACATGAGAAACCCCTGAGTTTTGTGATATTTACACAGCCAGAAGAGAAAAATCATGTAGAAAAAAACTGAAAGCCAAAATCTGAGGTTCTGAAGGCTCACACAATCCAGATATAGGCTACAAGTGATCCACCCCCAAAATATAAGCAAATCAGCTGCAGAACCTTTGTTTCCTCTTTCTACCAACCAGGCATCATTCATTCACCGCGCCAGAGGGCCCTATCAGAAAAAATCCTCTTGAATTGGCTTCATCTGTTTATCGTAAGTGATATTTTTAAAATGGGTCCCTAAGTGACCTTTCCTTTTCCTCACTACAGATTTGCCATGGTTTGTTTCTCCATCCTAGCTATGGGCTGAGTCCCAGCACGGCTGTGCCTGCCTGTCTAATGGTCTGGGTTTCAGGTAGTGACACTGTGGAGTTCTAGCTGTGAGGTCTATGGGAGGTGCTTTTGTACTGAGCAAGTATGGACCCTGGATACTCCAAGGAAAGGTCGGCATTGTCACTTGCAGTTCTCTTTTCTCACGGTAGCCTGGCAACCAAACTGCGTCTCTTTGATGGAGGGCGTTCCTACTAGAAAACAGCTTTATGAAAAGTGTCAGGGTCATCTTTAGAAGCCCAGAGAAAACAAAACAACCCCTCCTTCTCCCAAGCCTACCACCAAGAAGGCAACCCCCCTCCAAACTCCCCCCCCCACAAAAAAGCCCGCACAACTCAATTATTCAGCCTCACACAACTGTGCCTGTCAGGTCTTCCTAACAACACTCACTTGAATTTAATTAAGTTTGTCCATGTAGCCTGTGAACAGCTCGGCCAGACCTGCCGGGATGGGATGAAAAGCCTGAAGGCAGACCCCGTGAGGCCACTGTTGATAAGAAGGGGCACAGCATTCTGAAGTTCCGGTAAATCCCATCCCCTGGCACATAAAATATCCTGGGGGACAACCTTTTGAAGGGAGCATTAGAAGGTGGGTGGCCTGAGGGCAAAGACAGAGTAGAACTTTTCCCACCAGCAACTGGTCCGCCCCTTCTGGAGGCCTGCCCTCTGGGACTTCGAAGTCAAACAATTCGATTCAAATGCAAGCTCTGCCACTTACGGATCTCTCTGAGTCTCAATTTCTTCATTTGCAAACTAGGAAAGTCAAAACTACCTGGAAGATTGATTGAGATTAAATGTGGTAACATTGGCAAGATGGCTAACAAGATGGGCTCTCTATTCCCATTTGTTCTAACATAATTTCCAAACTTGGTAACATGATAGAGAATCTTCAAAATATAAGGCTAGTACCACATGCCTGTTGCCTCCAAGTGCCTCAGAGAACTATCTGCCTTCTCCCGCGCACCCTTCCCCTGTGCATGAGCTTTTCCTCGTGACTGGATAGCCTTCCTAGTCATTCTTCAAGATGGAATTCTGCTATCCCCCAAACCCTCCTCTTAGCTCTCCTAAGCAATTAGCCATTCCAGGCCGGTGGTTTTCATAGCACTTCATACTTGTCTCAATTCAAGAATGTTATCCAATAAACTGACCAGCTTTGAATGCTTCTCCCCAAACAAATCATAATCATTTTATGGGCATGGTTGGGTACCATTCATTTTTATATTATTCCGGTATTTAATAGTGTTCGATAAGTATTTAATTGATGACTGGAAATTTCCAGAATATCTTTATTTGAACACTTTAAAATTTATATTGAAAATATTCTAGAAGGGATTGCTTATTACTTTTTTGGCACCTCCCTGAATTACCACAGAGAACCTATGTAGAGTTCAATAAGCCTGTAGTTTGACACATGAGGAAGAGTACTGGTATGAGAATAAAAGAGTTAGAAAGTGGATAAATAATAATTTCTGAATCTATACATAGCCTGACCAGAGTGAAACCAAGGGTCTTTATGATTTGGTTCAGTTTAGTTTTAAATCTTAGCTCTAGAAATCATCTCTCTTTCTCTTACCCTTCAGAGACCTGGCCTTTCCTTGGATAATTAGCAATCCTGGAGGCAGCAGAAGACAGTAGCCTGACCCTGACTAAAGGTCACACAGTCTGGACTTTGGCAGGCTAAATATCACATCTTGACCTAAGTTATGTTTTAGCTCCTGAGCCCGAAGGTGGAACGACACCCTGGCTACTTTCCCATGAGACTGGACAGAGGAATGCTGGAAAAGACCTCAGAACTGTCCTCAAGACCTGAGGAAATGATTTATTACCCTTACCCACCTCCGACCAATCAGCTCCCACCATGACCCTGAACCCCTAACATGGTGTCTTGTGATTTTGCCCTATAGAATCTGTAACCTACACGCCATCGGGGAGTTTGGGCTTTTGAACATTAGCTTCCTCTTCTCCTGGATAGCGCCATTCATAATAAAATAACCAATATTTCTCCACTGCAATTCTCAGGGTCCAGTGCTTGGCTCTGCCAGTGCTGAGTGGATGAACTCTTTCAAGTCTTTCAGGTGCAGAGACAAGATCTAGTGATTATTAGAAATTTTATCTATTCAAACATTTCTGGGTAGTTTCATTCCATTAAAATAAAATTATTGTTTTGATTTTAATTTATTTTTGATTACTTTGATTTAAACTACTTTGATGTGATTAAAAATAATTTCATGGAAATTATTAATTTGATTTTAATTTGGCAAGTTCTTTTCTTTCTGAAAAGTTTATTTGACTGCTAAAAAAAAAGACACACTTGGAATTATAGATTTATAAAATCTTTTAGAATTCAAAAGTCCCAGAGATGTTAGCTAGTCCTCCATCATATCTTTTACAAATGAGAAAACTAAGACCTGGACATAAGAAACTTGCCTAAGCCTTGCTACTAGTTAAAGCCAGACTAGACTTGCATTCCCTTGTCTCCCCTTGTAGGTCTCTCTTTCCACCACACCAGGGAAAGGAAGAACCAGCTGATGCAGTGGAAATGGCGGAAGCTTGGAATGTGAACCTTTTGCCATTGTGGATGTCTCCCATAATAAACTCACCCTGCTTAGACCTAAGCTTCTGGGAAGTTCAGCATAAAGAGAACCCCATTTTCTTCACAGCTGACTGGAAAAGCAAATTTTCATTATCATTCTTCAGATTATTAATTTACTATCTGGCTAGCACTTAGAATTAAATCTTGACTTTTTATCACTGCCATTGTGACCTCTGCCTTTCTCTTACTAGAGCAGTCCTCCAGTTCTACAAAGTGTGGATCAGGCACCAACACGCATCTGCAGAAGTGTAAGAAACATGTACAGCATTTTGACATGCCACAGCATTCCACGTGATTAGTGGACACATCTTACTGAATTACTGTATTAATTGCCTATATACACACTTTCTTTTTATTTGTTTATTTATTGACTGATTGATTTCAGAGAGGAAGGGAAGGGGAGAGAAAAAAACATCAATGATGAGAGAGAATCACTGGTTGGCTGCCTCCTGCATGCCCCACACTGGGGATCAAGCCTACAACCCGGGCAAGTGCCCTGATTGGGTATTGAACTGTGACCTCCTGGTTCATAGGTCGATACTCAACCACTAAGCCACACTGGGCAGGCTATACACTCTTTTAATGAATGAGCAACAGTTCATAATTTTTTAAATCCATTTTATTTGCTCTGATGTCAGTTACTGAAATATAAGTTTGTGCTGCTAGACTTTACTAAAAAATATGGGCTTGTATTTTGTATGTGTTTTTCTTTATTTCATTTTTATAGTAATTTTCATTGCATTTTATAAAAGTAATGGGAATAAAAATGGTCCTCCACCACAGGCAGTTTGAGAAGCACTGCTGTAGAAATCTGCCCCTCATTCATGCTTCAGCACTACTGTTTGTTTCTTACCCCCAACCCTCCATTGCACCCAACTTTTCCAGCAAGCCAAGCTCTCTCTGCCTTTGCACTTATCACTCCTTCCTCCTGAATGCCCCGCCCACAGGTCTCCTCATGGGCAGCTCCTTGTTTCACTCCAATCTCAGTCTAAATGTTACCAACTCAGGTGACTCTGATGCCCTCCTTCATCCTCCACTCTCAGGAGCAGCCTCCATCTGAGGGCCCTTCGTGTTTACTCATTAACTGTTTGCCTAGTTCTTACCATTATTTAAACTCCCCTTGCTTCTTTGTTTCCTTACCTGTTCGTCATCTACAGGGACTTGGTCCAGGTCACTATTATCTCCCTGGTGCCCAGCAGGGAGCTCCATATTGTCACTGCACCAACATCTGTAGGATGTGTTGTTTCAGGCCCGTTACAAAAATTAAATTATTCTCACCCTTGTCACAGGCCTCTAAGGTAGTCATCGTTATCCCCATTAACAGCTGAGGAAGTCGATATTCAAAGAAATTAAGAACGATGTCTACGATCACATGGTCACAGTGGCATGTATGATTCCTAAGCTTTCCGCTGAGGTAGGTAAAAAAAGTTTCAAACTTTGGCATCATGAACATTAAAGCCAGAAAAAAGTATTGTTCAAATAGTTTTTAACATATTTTTATTGATTTCAGAGAAGAAGGGAGAGGGAGAGATAGATAGAAACACCAATGATGAGAGAGAAAATTGATCTGCTATCTCTGCACACATTGGGGATCAAGCCCTGACAGGGAATTGAACAATGGACTCCTGGTTCCTAGGTCAACTCTCAACCACTGCACAGGAGAATGCTTGCCCGTCAAATGGTCCTATCAGGGTTGCCAGATTTAGCAAATAAAAATACAGGATTCGCAGTCAAATTTGAATTTCAGGTAAACAATAAGTAATTGTTTTAGTATATGAGACATACTTATACTACAACATCATTCCTTGTTTATCAGAAATTCCAATTTAAGTGGGCATCATTCCTTTTGTCTGGCAACCCTAATTCAGGAATGAAAACAATAACGTTAGTCACAAAATTCAGTGGCCAAGCCACAAATGGGCTGAAGTTAAGGAAGTGCTGCAGGAATATGCAAATTTCTCCTGAAAAGTTTTATAGAAAGTTTTTGAACACGCCTCACTTCTGAACAAACGCATTCCTAACAGGGCTGATAGCACCAGATGGACATGGGTGGCATTATTTGCCAGAAATGAAATAAGTGTTTGTTTCAATGGGACAGATCTAAAAGAAACTAGGATCATTTACAATTTAAAAAGAAACAACTAAAGGGTGATTTACTAACAGTAAACAAATACGTGAGAATGATTATATAATGGTTATCCTCTGCTTTGAATTTCCACTGAGGTCAGAATAAGTACATGTCTGCAGCTAGACCATGAGGCATTTAATTTATTTTGGATGCAAGAGTCAAGGACTTCCTGAGAGCAAAGTTTCTAAAAGTTTGCGTGTGGCATCCTTTGATAAAAAACACTCGACCTGGCTTCAGTCAGTTCCTTGACAAGCCAGGACTGGCTTCAGCCCTAGGCCAAGGCACTGCGTCAGACTGATGAAGACGGGCTGATTAGGATCTCACAGATGTCAAGGAATAAAATGTTACCCTAGCCAAGGTCAGGCCACGAGGACTGCTAAACTGACGTGTCAGGTTGTTAGTAGGGCCCATATCATAACCAAGGCTGTGTCACAACACACATTCACACATCACAGAGTGGAAAAATCCTGTTTTTATCTGAATTTTCCCAGCTTTGCAAAACCAAGGGAAAGCCTCCCCTCCCCATCCTCTTTCAAGAAATACCTAACAGGTCACAAAAGAGTGATATTTTGTTTTGCATAACAACGTTTTGAAATTTCTGCGTCTCAATCCTGCATGGAGGCTTCCATCTCTGAAGAAGCATCTGACGGCAACATCAGTCAAATGTCAGTCCTGCTGAGCCTTCCCGCGTGCAGGTTGAGCTTGGGGGTCTCTGCGCTGGCCATTTCCCTCAGAGCATGGATGCTCCAGAGCCCTATTAAATTGCAAGTCAGCAACCGAAACCTCAGAGCCGCCTTACCCACCAACGTCCATAAGGCTGCCCTCAAGGAGTTTAAGATAATAAAACAGGTGACCCTCTGGTGCATCTAGAAACAACCATCACCTCAAGCAAAGGCCAAGCCCAATTTAAATGGTTTCTGAATCTGAAATGAAAAGAAATTCCAGCTCACCACCATTGCCTTTCCTGAATGGGTATACTGTATTTTCCCACACCCTCTTGCTGGCTTTGCCTCTTCTCAAAAGCACGTAGCAGGTAGTAAGGCACAAATAAACTTTTATGCATACAGACCCACCATCCCTCTGAGCATCTAACCTCCCATATCTGAATGAGGAGACAATGGGAGGACGTGTTCAACTATTATATAACTCTATTATGACAAAGCATAGTTCTTTTTCTCCTTTGTGACTTTCCATTCACTCTCTAGACTAGGTTAGAGCACTTTCAATGTCTGTTCTCCCAAAACTCCTTGCTCTCTTTTGCAATGAATGCCGGTATTTTCTGCTACTAAAAGCTGTGTGTGGGCACAGATCATATTTCTTGTTCACTGCTATCTCCTCAGTCCTTAGCCAAGTAGGTGATACATAGTAGGCACTCAATATTTTAAATTTAAATCAGTTTCTTCATATTATCTCCAGCTTGATGCCTGATTAGATGAATGATGCTTTACCTTTCAATAAAAAAATCAATTCTAATAAAATATATTGATCATCTGGGAAATATACATAAAATGAATGGGGAAAACTGGCCCAATATATATACCCATAAGTGGGGCACATACGGCCAATGCCAGGCCAGTAATGAAGCACTACTCTTGTTCTTGGAGGTCAGGAATGCATCCAACCTTATTTCTCATTGCTGACTAATAAGAACTTTGTGATGAAGACAGGCTGACTGCCTCAGTCCTCAGGTGTGCGTGTCACACACACACACTCACACACATATACACACTAACATACACACAAAGCTATTCCTGCTTCTATATGTAGTGCAAGTGCTTCCAACTGTCTAGAATTCTCTCCCTTCTTTTGTCCTTATATACACAGAGAATCCATCTTTGCAGGGCCTACTCAGGCCTTCCCCAAAAGCCCCAGGCCTCAATAGTTTTTATTTCCTTATATTTCTTTTTAATTTCCACTGAACAATTAGCACCTTTTATACTATCTTGCTCTCATATTGTCTGCATGTAATTTACTATGTCAATATAACTTTATATAATGTCATTTCATTTATTTTAATATGTTGAAATATTAAATATCTTGCAGTTCTTGCTTCTATCACCTGGTAAGGAGTGGATTATACTAAATTTTCCATTTGGTGCCCACCTAACTTCTTTTAAAAAAATAATTCCATAAAGCACGGGATTTCTAAATGCTTTATCATCAGGAGATTGAGTGAAAAAAATGGAAAATATTGTATTATGCAAGAAGCACTCTGGGTACAATGTACTTGTATCATCAAATTTAATTCCTAAAACACACTATGATGTATATTATCATAGTTGCTTTTATGAATGTGAAAATTGAGGTATAGAGTATTAAGTAATGTACTTAAAGATATATCTATATACATGTGAGAGACAGAAAGAGAGATATTTTAATGGTGAGAAATAGAGAGAGACAGAGAGAAATAGAAATTGGGGAGAGAGAGACAGAGTAGGACAGAGAGTGACAGTCAGAATTTCAATTGATGTCTGTCTAACCTTTTTAAATCTATGACAAATATTAATTTATCCATTTTCCTAAGTCTATTATAACTTATACCTACTGCATTCACCACTTTAGACTGAGAATAAAGAAAAAAAATTTTAAATATAAAAATAAAACATCATCCTAAATGTCATTTAGTCTGCCAAAGCATTCACACTTGAAATACTTGTTCAAACACTGGATCATAGTCAAAATTATTAGCTGTTAATAAGCAAGTTTTATAGTAAAACAGATATAAATTTTATAGTTAAACTTCCCTTAAATGTGGATAATTATAGTACCTAACTTACTGGGTTATTGTGGGAGTGAATAAGCTAATACATGTGAAATATATGGCATTCATGAGAAACATAAAACAAATATTAGCTATTATTACTATTATACATTGTTATTACTGTCAACCCACTATGAACAAAGTTGATGATTTATGTAACAATAAATTGTGTTCAATTTTCCATATATACCATTCTGGATCAGAACCTGAGATATTAGAAATTCTTTTGCAGGCTTCCTAATGAATTTGATTATATATACTTTAGTGTGTGAGGAAAAGGATACTTGGAAAGCAAACTCCAAATTATCACCCCTATTCCTCATGTCTGCTCTGCCCAGGAAAGCTCCAATGAGGACAAGCAGAGAGAACTTCAGACACGTAGTTGAGCTGCCCAGCTGGCGTGGCTCAGTGGTTGAGCATTGACCTATAAACCAGGAGGTCACAGTTTGATTCCCAGTCAGGGCACATGCCTGGGTTGCGGGCTTGGTTCACGGTGTGGAACGTGTAGGAGGCAGCTGATCAATGATTCTCTCTCATCATTGATGTTTCTATCTCTTTCTCTCCCTCTCCCTTCCTCTCTGAAATCAATTTTAAAAAAATACAAAAAAACAAACAAAACAACAACATTAGTTGAACTGAAGGGACCAGAATAGGGACAGAATACTGAGCAGAACCAAGGTTCTACCAGTCTCATTTCTAGTATTTTACTCTACTGAAAAGCTTTACATTTTTTAAAACAAATCCAAATTTTTATTTTCCTTTCTCTGCTACTACTACTTATGGTAATGATACATGCATTTACTTTCTATGGTGTCTTTTTTTCTAAAAAGGAAATATATAGGTGTGAAAAAGTACATCATTATTACAATATTTTTTGAATTTCAAAATAAGATTCAAAGTATAAATAAGCAAGTTTTATACTTTACTGTATAAGACGTATAAGATATGAGCAAAGCACTCAAAGATTTAGTATTCAAAGTTGAGCTTTTCTAGTAATATTCCTGAAAAAATATATGCTCTTTTCTCTTTCAAAAAATGCAGTTTTATGTTGCAGGAAGCTGGTTTAACATATCCATGGAGATATATTGGTAAATGATCTTCAATGAAAAATCCAGGTAAAAGGATCAATGAGTTTTACTGGGCAAATCCAAAATAGAACTTCAGAGAAATCCAGAAGACAGGATGTTAACACCATCTCCTCCACAAAAGGCTTCAATAATACATTTGCAACTCATAATTAATCATGACTTTAACGATCCCTGTGAACAGCCACACAATATATGTATGGCAACTGATGACTAGAGATATCTGTCAAATATATGCTCTAACACTAAAAATTTTAGGGGAATCAGAAAGGCAGATAAAACATTTAGTAGTGTTTTGGAATTTGTCATTCCTGGATTATATATGTATATATGAATAAATGTACTAGTATGTGTGCTTTTTAAATAATTCCTATAACTGATACTCTACATTTAGTTTCTTAGATCCAAACAAAAAACTCAATATATATTGTATAATTTTATGAAAAACCCACACAAGCTATGAGAATGATCATTTCTGGTACAAAGCTAGTTGAACTGTAGATTTATTAAATATTATAAAATAAAATTTTAAGTAAATAAAAAAGTAAGGCTTAAAGTACACAGAATCATTTTTTTTCCTTCCCAAACTAAACTCTGGCTGTAGTTGTTTCAATGCTAGTCCGAAGCTATTTCCTCTAATCTCCTATGGTTCCCAGAACATATTGCCATGTTTCTCAGAGGGTGAACTCCTGCCCCAAATGCCTAAGCACTGTAGCAAAATCTCCAAGATACCTGGTTGTGGCCACTGCAGAGCAGAAGACAGGCTAAAGAAAGCCCCTGGGTAGTTGTATTCTTCCTTTTCACTATGAGGTAAATTTGCTAGAAGTCTTTAACAAAGAAAACAGTCCTTGGTTCATCATGTTCGTGTTGAATGGTTTGTGGGGGTCTCCTCCCTCCCACAGTAGGATGACATCTTCAGCCACTAGATTTAATATCTCAGAGTCTGATTTTCTCAGGGTCTGCGGAGCTTTTCTCGCAAATCATCACCCTAGACTTAATTTTGAACAATAAAGGCATGAGATATGAATGGCTCCACGTGCTGTTAACCTATTTTTTTTTTACAGAACAAACTCCATAATAATGTAAGATATTATGCTATTGTGCTGACAATAGCCAAATATAACTTACTTTGAGGTACTTATTCCATGTATATTCGAAAATAAATTACTCACTTTATTGAAAAAAAAATCAGATTTTTCTGAAAATCAAATCATGATTCTTTTAGTTTAACACTAGCTGAACTATAGCTGTGAATTCAAGAAAACAAACAAAAGGTATACTAGTAAAGTTACAAAATTGTATTAAGCAAAGGCAAATAAATCTGATGACAAAACAGCAAGAATATAATTAAATCTTATAAATTACATTTATTAATTGCATTTTTTGTAAAAATTGGACACTGCTATATATGTTATTTGGAGATATGAGAAGAGATGAATAAAACAAATTATAGAATAACTAAAGGAAATCACAGTAATATATATCTAAGTAGCATGACTAAAAGGAAAAGCAATAAAAAATGCTGGATGCTTGTAACCCCAATAATATGATTGCAAAAAGAGAAAAGGAAAAGGAAAAAACTACTGATAGAAAATTGGAAAAATAAAATGTAGGAGTGTACAGCCAAAAAGGACATTTAAATATCTCTAAGAAGGTTATCAAATGTCAAGATTATAAATTATAGCTTAAATATTAAAAACATAATAAAATAAAAATATGCAAGTCAGAAAAATTCCAGAGACCCAGAACACGAAACAATTTAATCTAGGCCTGGAAGTAATCAGCATGTAGGTAAATTATAATTTAAAATCCAGTTCAATTCAACATATTGCCAGTCCTCTGATACCTCCTAAAGTTGAAAGCATTGTGACAGATACACATAAAAGAGAAGAAAGAGATTTTAGGATGATTTGTTGAATCAATATACTTCTACAGGTCTGCTTAGTATAAGCCCTAGTCCTTGTGTATTAGATTCACCTAGGGTGCTTGTTAAAAATGCAAAAATTATACTCTTATTTACCTAAAGGAAGCTGAATAGATATGTAGGTAGAGAATAAGCAATTTTGTCAAACATACAGAAATATCCCTTTGTATACTAAAGTTTGGATATGTTCTAGGGCTTTACTTAATTGTATAGGTAGAAGCAGCTCTACAGCCTAGTAGATGAAAAAAGGTCCGAGATAAAGTCATTTGCAGACACATT
Organism: Myotis lucifugus; assembly: GCF_000147115.1. Classification (NCBI taxonomy): domain Eukaryota; kingdom Metazoa; phylum Chordata; class Mammalia; order Chiroptera; family Vespertilionidae; genus Myotis; species Myotis lucifugus. Next base: position 2,096,514 of record NW_005871184.1, on the reverse strand, counting down.
CCCATCATAACAAATTGTCCCTCGTGGTTGGTAAAAATACTTGGTCTAATTTTCAGATTTATAAGGTAGGGATTGGATTGTTATAAGTTTGAGAAGAAAAGTTGTGAAAAAATAAATTTATATCTTTAATAAAAATCATAAGACCTGGAGAGTATTATGCTAAGCGAAATAAGCCAGTCAGGAAGATAAATATCACATGACCTCACTTACTAGTATATGTGGAATCTAACAAACAAAATAAACTGATGAGCAAAATAGATGCAGAGATATAGAAGCATGGAGCAGACTGATGAATTTCAGAGGAAAGTTAGGTGGGCGGGGTGGGTGGGAAGAGATTAATGAGGATTTTATATGCATATATGCATAGCCCATGGACACACCAATAGAGTGGTGAAGGACTGGGAGGGGCGGGTGCAGGGTGAAAGGGGTCAATGGGGAAAAATCAAAGGGAACATCTGTACTACTTTAAAAAATAAAAATAATTTTTTTAAAGTCATAAGAAAACATTTTAAATCGTTTTCTAATAAAGTACTTTAACTATTGATTGCAGCAAACTGATCTTCCACCTACTCCTGCCGGTATAATAAAGGATTCATCGTAAAAAATATTGCTAAAAGATGTTCTCTTCTCTCTTAGAACAAATGAACAAATGAAAGGTCTATGTCATATGATAAACTTGCTGGAAGATGAAAGACAGGCCAGCTGAGGGAAAGAAAAGCTTGGAAATCCAAGATGACTATCCAGAGTGAATAAAAAGAAGTGTTCCACTTAATCTTCAGAGGAAAGCCAAGGCTAGCCTGAGTGATGACTAAAAACAGTTAAAGAATGTGCGCTGCCACATGCACAGTATGGCTATGTCCTAAAATTTCCTCCCACTGTAAAACACAAATATACTGGGTAAATAATGACAAAAAATAATATTAAATGAGTTTCACAAGAGGGTGAAAAAAAAGACACCAAAGATCAAACTTAACCAAACCAACCAAAAAGAAACAAATGAATGAGTCATAAACTGAAACCAGGAAAGTAAAAGTGGAAAACAGGGATAGCCTGGGAATAAATCACAATACCAGAAACATATACCATTGGAAACCAATGGCTGCACTTGCAGGACCAGCAAACAAAGCCACAAAGCCTCGGGCCTGCCCAAAGTAGGTAACTGACCTGATACCCAGCCCCCTTTTATTGCAGAGGGACCTTAATGAAGTATTTACAGAAATTGGTCCTTATAGTCTCTTTTTAATGGCAGTCAGTTTCCTTCCGTTACATCCCAGGAAAGATGCTTGCATGCTGAATATAAACTATGGTGTTCTCTTAATAGAATTTTTGAAATTATATGAATGGCATTTCAATTATTTTTTAATATATTTTATTGATTTTTTACAGAGAGGAAGGGAGAGGGATAGAGTGTTAGAAACATCGATGAGAAACATTGATCAGCTGCCTCCTGCACACTCCCACTGGGGATGTGCCCGCAACCAAGGTACATGCCCTTGACCGGAATCAAACCTGGGACCCTTGAGTCCACAGGCCGACGCTCTATCCAGAGCCAAACCGATCAGGGCGGCATTTCAATTATTTAAAGACTGACAGTCAGATAAAGGATGGTGGGTCATATGTGACCAAAGATGAAAGTACAGAAAAATATGCTAGATGGCTACAGGCCACTGATGCTTTATATTGAAGATCCTTTACAACCAGGTAATGATGTTGGAAGGAGTTTGTATGGGGCCATGCAGGTGAAGCAGGCCTTTGACTATGCCTACATAGTTCTGAATCTCACTGGGTCACCCATACCCAAGTACTATCCCAACAACGAAATGGAGAGCATACTACTATTAGATAGAATAATTAGAGTAATGGGTAAAGTCGCCACTTAATGGAGATTGGATATCAAAGCAGTGGGGTTCCCATAATAGGCCTGAGTCTTTGTGCAGTGGTCCCCTGTCTTCATCTTCCACCACACAGTCTAGCTCTGCTGGTGACCTAAGTATGAAAACGAGGCTTTTCTAAATCTAGACGCTTAGGAGGCTTGTTGTTGAGGATAGTGTCTACAGGGCAAAGGCAAACTCATTTTCAGATTTGTTATTGGGTAATCTTAGTAACGTTAACGATTGTACTATTTCTCAACATTGTATTAACATTTTTATGCAAAATTAATTTAAAAAATGAAACTCATCATACTAATAGATCTAAGGAAAAGTTTATATGATCATGTCCATATATGTCAGAAAGGCATTTAACATAAATTAAATTTATAAGAAATTTGATAAAACAAAAATTGATGTCCTTTTTTTAGTATGACAATTATATATATTCCTCATACATAATAGAGAAACATGTCAGGAATTCCTACTGAAGTGAAAAACAATACAAGGATGGGCATTATCTTTCTTATTACTTAACATTATATTGAAGGTTTGAGCCAATATAATTAAACAAGAGAAAACAATTCAAGGTGTAATGATTAAAAAGGAAGAAGTAAGACTGTCTTTGTTTACAGTTGTTATAATAGCATATCTAGAAGACTCATACTAATAAATCAGTACTAAAGCAATAAGATAATTTATAAAATACCAAGAAATAAAATTAACACCTTCTTCTTCCTCCAATAATATAAAATATATTATTTATGATTTGTTGTTCTGGTCACAGACTGAACCATATATGCATTCACCTTTGCTTCTACACAACTGACCAAATTGGCCATTGACTTTAATATCACCTCACCTTCACCTGGGTTCCTGTGTGCTTGAGGGTTGTGAACTACCTAAGTCCAGGGAGCCATTCCTCAGACTATAATGTGCAGGCATCCACCTTTGGGGCTGTGCAAGGTTCTTCATCACATCTGATGGGGTTCATTTCCCCTGTAGGCACAAATAATGCCAGCACAGCTGTTGTGGGTGCCTTCCAATATCCTGTGTGTTTTAAGGATTAATAGTAAGCTCTCTAATTCAGCTGAGCACTCTCACAAAGGTGTTGGAGCTACATATGCTGCCCAGGCTGCAACCCTTCTCTATCACTATCTCTCGGAGAAGATGGAGCGCCAGTCTCAGCACAGGTCCTTTGTGGTGCCGATGGAAGAAATGTTCAAACATGTAGAGAATTTTTATGAGTTTATGTGAGCCACACTGACAACAATTGCCAAAAAGCAAAATCTCCATGGATCGAAAAAATGCTCCAGAGAAGAGCAGTTTTGCAGCTTATTTTATACATTAGAATAAAAGGTGGTAGATTAAGGGGGTGGGAGAAAGCAAAATGGGGAAATCTCTGGGATTGGATAAAAAGGCAAAATAAACATACACTTCCTTTATATTGGTGAGTATAGGATCGTTAATAATGAGCATTTTCAGCTCATAGAGATGGTGTGCAGAGGACAAGGTAATGCTGAAGGGTTGTGTGGTCTGCTCTGGTGCGAGTGGTGGTGCTTTAAGAGGCCCAGGAAGGGAGATTACTCTGACATTTCAAAGGTATGTTACCTAAGATTCAAAATGACAACACACAGGCTCACTTACGGTAAAGACTGACCTTTGTTAAGGAAACTATAGGCTGCCATAGGCCAGCTTTTAGTTAGGAATTTTTATGTGGTTACTTTCAGTCTCTGATTTTATAAGGCTTAACATGCAGACCTCCCTAAGCTTGTCAAGTTTAGTATGTGGCCCCTTTTTGTTCAAAGCAGATAAAACAAATTTTAGATTGAAAGGCCATGTTTATTCTGGTACAAGGCAAAGTTCCAGAACCTAGTAAAACTGAGAACAACTCAGACTTTGACACAGGTTATGCTGTTTTCTGGATTCAAATTTTAGTTCACAGGAAAACTCACCTTGTTTTAGAATCTCAAGTAGTCCTCTTCAGCCCTCAGCCTGCTTGAATCTCATTTATCAGCAGGCTGGTTCATTGGCCCATGCCATCTCATTAATGCCTGACACCTTCGATTTACATGAAAGGAGACCTCTGTTATCAAAGTTGGAATATACATTTGTTCCCACCTACCGTAGCACATGTGTGCATGCGTTTTCACTGAACCATATACCAACCCTCACATGGCAAATAGGCCTGGGCTGGCGTCAAACTGATAGGGGCAAAAATAGAATGTTTGGAAGCAGCTAGAATTGTAGAAATATTAATCATGC
>NW_005871184.1:2088547-2092254 GCF_000147115.1 Myotis lucifugus | reverse complement strand
TCACTAAGCTTTTGAAGAATCCCCAGCTCTTTGCATACCTGCAGGCCTTTGCAAATCTCAGCTTGCTACTGTTTACTGCCCATTTTGCATATGCCCATGTAATCCTTTTTACTTCTACCAATATAAGCATCCGGTTTATAGTGGGGTGCAGAGCAGATTTTGTGGATGACCTGCTGCTCTCCCATACTGCCGGCAATATTGGAATAAACACTCATATATGATTCAACCCTGTCTTTGCTGAATTGGCTCAAGTAGTGACAGGCAGCATGGACCCATCATTTGTTCGGTTACAAAACTACCCATCCAATATGCCAGGACTGCTGGTGGTCCCATATTTTCCACTCCCTGGGATTGCCAAGATAGAATGAGGAGCCTTCTGCTCCCTTGCAAATTTATGTCTGTCTAGGGAACTGTTTTTTTATTGTTTTTTTTTAAAATATATTTTTATTGATTTCAGAGAGGAAGGGAGAAGGAAAGAGAGATAGAAACATCAATGATGAGAGAGAATCATTGATCGGCTGCCTCCTGCACATGCTCTACTGGGGATGGAGCCCGCAACCCAGGCATGTGCCCTCGGCCGGAATCAACCTGGGCCCTTCAGTCCGCAGGCTGACACTCCACTGAGCCAAGCCGGCCAGGGCTAGGGAACTGTTTTGAAGGGCTCTACTAGTGATTAAGACACCATCCCACACACAAAAGGAACAACCTCTTCTCTGCATGAAATCTTCCCCCTGCCTTTCACCATGTTCAACATGGCTACCCTTTGAAGAAAAAATATCTGGAGTTTCCCAATCCAAGATTACATAATCTTGACCTGTGGGCCTCTGTTCACTTTTCCCTTTGAAAGGGCCCTATTACATATCTGTATTAGTTTTCTAAAAATTTCCACAAGCGTAGGGACTTAAAGCAATACCCACTGTTTCTGTAGGCCAAAAATCTGGGCAAACCGTAACTTGGTTCTCTACTTAGGGTTCTGAAACCAAGGGGTCCTACAGGCTGCATCCTCAGGGCAGGCTCTATAAGGGAAGGATCACCATCATGCTCTGTGGTTGAAAGGATTTGTTTCCTTGAGGCTGTAGAATTCATTGCAGCTTGCTTCTTGAAAGCCAGAAATAGAGAGAAAGAGTCTGCTGCTCAGAGTTTCTGCCTTCAGGGAAGGCCTAGGTTTTACTTTTAACAGCTCACATGATTGGATCAGGCCAACTCAGAATACTCACTCACTTAATTAACTCAAAGTCACCTGATTAGAGACCTCAATTACATTTGAAAAATCCCTTCACCTCTGCCATATATTGTTGGTTAGAGTCAAGCCACAGAGTCCACCTACACTGAGTGATATGGTGTGACTCATGGGGAGTCACCCTAGACTATATTTGCCATGATATCCTCAAATGAAGGTGCACTTGTTCTCTGCTATTATCCATAATCCAAATAAGAAGTCAAGTAGACAATGTAAACACTGTATCCACACCTACAGGGCTATCCCCATTAACTTTATCCCTGGTCATCTTTCCTTCTCCCCATCCAGTTATTGAAAATTGTGTCTCCACCAAGAGCACCAAAGCTATAGCCACTATGCATTTCCATTTTGGACCATGCTGCCCACATGTATTGACCCAGCAAACACCATCAACAAATGAAAGGCAGAACCCTGAGCAAGCCAGTTGCTAAAGCGAAATCTGTGTTCTTGCCTGAACACCTTGCAATGTATTTTACTCCTTCCTTCCAATAGGTACAATTTATATAAGAAACCAAATTAGCCTGGCCAGTGTGGCTCAGTGGTCGACTGTCAACCTATGAACCAGGAGGTCATGGTTCGACTCCTGGTCAGGGCACCACATGCCCAAGTTGCAGGCTCGATCCCCAGTAGGAGGCGTGCAGGAGGAAGCCAATCAATGATTCTCTCTCATCATTGATGCGTCTATCTCTCTCTCACTTTCCCTTCCTTTCTGAAATAAATAAAAACATATTTTATTATATTTTAAAAATCAAATTAAAGCACTCTTTCTACATAGAATAATTGAACATAGAATAATTTTTCCCTTTGCTTTATTTTGCTTCATTTTTTTCTATTAAATACTATTCTTTTTTATGCAAGTATTTTTAAGTTGCTTCAAGATGTGTTCTAAATTTACTTCAAGAAAGTTTTAAGGGTTGAAAATTGTAATTTAAGATCCCAATGCTTATTTGGCTAGTGATGTAAAGGATTTTTTTAAAGTGCAAAACAACAGTATACCTCCACAGCAACTTTGGATGATACAGTAGAGAGGTCTTATAAAGACTAACCAAATATGTGTCTTTTGATTTTCTGCTGTTTCTTTCACAACTCTGCCCCCCCTTTCCAGAATGAAGAAGATGAGGGTTCCAAAGGTGCCCACTGCATTCTTAGAGCAGTAGAATGCTCACTTCTGCCATTTACATTATTATCTTTGCCTCCCATTCTTTCCCCTCTTTCTTTGATTTGAAGCACACTCGCACACACACACACACACCCTTTTTTGGCAAGAGTAAATAAAGACTACAAGTTAGTTGTTTAAAATATTATGAGAATTTTGTCCTGAGCATCATCCATTTTAGGATCAAATAAAATAGTTCTTGGTCAAAGAAAAAGACTTGGCACTTCTCACAGATTCTCAAAACACAAGTTTAAGACCATATACCTCCAAATGCAAGGTAGGAAACAATATCTAGTAACTCTGCTGACATATCCCTATACCTGGCCTCTTCAAAGCTAAACAATTCTCCACTGTCCTTCCTGAGTTCTGAGATTTTAATATAAAGGCCTTTCCTTCTATGGTTTCCTCCAGGCCTGAGGCAAACACACTGTTCCTCACGTTTTTTGCCTCCACACTCCATCTGGAATTTAATGTCTCCCACTTCTAAAACAATAGACTAGAAACATGAATATACTAGTATTTTCCAGTTCTGTCAGGCTCTCCTCAGTGGCAAGCAATGGCTGGGGGACATGGATAGAGACAGATCTAAGAAATGGACCAGAAAGACTGCTATACACTATATAATGACAACCCAGATAACTCAGACGCCCATGTTCCTCAGTTTCCACACCAAAATCCTGTATTTTAAGAGGTAGAAGATTAGATTGGGGTTGTGTGGTATCAGGTGTAGAAAATTACTAAGACACTACATAGTGAGCTCATGCTTGGAGCATTAAATGAGGCATTATCATGCTAAAGAGACACTGTCCAGAGGCAATGAAGATACGTAGCCCTAGGAACCCCATCCTGTGCTCTTGTCTCCCTTTACCTCTGCTGCTTTCTCCACTTACTAATCCTTGGCTTGTTCTCTTGGCTACTCCTTTGGCATTCACCCTGCTCAGCTTCTGGCAAGGTTCCAGTTCTTGGCTCTGGCTGCCTCATTGCTTGTGGAGTAAATCTGATGCCTGCTCTAGTTTTCCTGGACTAACCTGGCAAGTCCCACAGTTTTGACCCTAACCTGCTCCGTGTCACCATCTTGCTTAAATGTCCTTTTCAAGGAGAGCTTTTAAAAACAGGAACAGAAATCTTTTATGCTTCTTTAAAGTCTCCAGTTACATTTTTTTCAAAAAGCAATGTTATCTTCTTTTTGCCAGATTTTGAAATACCTATCCTAATTTTAAATTTAGTAAATTTATCTTCAAATAAAGATGGAAAGCATCTTTTTAATGAATAAAAAAGACATTTTAATGAATAAATTCAATTAAATTTTAA
>NW_005871184.1:2022167-2087391 GCF_000147115.1 Myotis lucifugus | reverse complement strand
TTCCTGGCCTCCCCACCGCCATCCTGCTCCCATTCCCTGCCCGGGATGCCCAGCCCAGCAAGGGTGGCCGAAGCCTGCAAACGGGAACACCTCCACCTGGAAGGGGTTGGAACGTCGACCACTCCGTCCCGGGATCCGCCAACAGCCCGCACTGGGAGTCACTGCCCTCCTCCTGTGTCTGGGCAGGGCTCCCCGCTCCGTGCCACCTGTGTCCCACCCCTCACCAGGAGCACCTGCTCCAGCCCCCCTCTCCCGCGTGCAGCCCCGAGTTTCCTTCCCTTTTCCATTCCTGCATCTTTTTCTTGTTCCCTTTCTGTATTTCTGTTTCTCCTCTCAGCCTGTCTGCATGCAGGCCTGCCTTCCTCTCCCTCTCCTTTCTTATACCTTCTTATCGTATCATATCCTATCATATCCCTGGCCTTGCAGCTGCCTGAGCAGAGGGCAGGGACACAGCCTGCTGATCTGGTTGTGTCATTGCGGTGTAGCAGACAATTTGCATATTCCTCTATTATTATATAGGATAAAATAAGGATATGGGTATTTAAAACAGCACAATATTTTATTTATAATAAATGCTATGGAGAACTAAATATATAGTTGACCCTTGAACAACATGAGTGTTAGGGGTATCAACCTCCCATGCAGTCAAAAACCCAAAATCTGCTTAGACTTAAGTAGACCCTCAGCATACACAGATTCCCAACCATAGAGTTGGCCCTTGAACATGGTTTGAACTGTATGGGGCACCAATAGAAAGAATTCATGTATAAGTGGACCCATACAATTCAAACCCATGTTTTTCAACAGTCAACTACGATCTGGTTCTTTGTGTCTTCTTCTGGTTCCTTGGGAAGATTTCTTCCACAAATATTCTGAGACTCAGGAAGGAAAGTCTCATATATGGTCACCAATTCATTGTATACTCAGAACATACTGCTGGTACTGCTGATCACACAGGCAATATCAGCACCTCTGGGTTTCATCACTGCTGATGCTGGGTACTGCCAAGATCTACTCGATACAAAGTCTACTTGACACACGTTCTACCAAGTCTCACTTTCCTTAAAGAAAACCAGAACCAGACAGAAGTTAAAGCAATGAGCAAATTTTATTCAGGATATTGTAATAATTGGAAAGAGAACCAGTATAGACTTGAGGTCAATTCCAAATTCAACATGGACAGGTGGCAATTTATAATCAAAGAGCCAGAAGAAGGGTCAGTGACGGAAAAGTACTAAGAAGAAATATCAGGTGTAAGGGAGGATTCTTACTAAACTAACAAAAAGATTCTTGCTGAAGGCAGGCCAGGATGATCAGAGGCCAAGTGTGGGAGATGAGGAATTTGATCAGATATCTAGGGTGATCAAATACCAAAAACAGATATTTTTATAAAACTCATTTATCAAGATTCTTGCCACAACTGGATGCTACAGGTCCTACAAGGATAGACACCAAGCTAAGGCCTAGAGGGCTTAGAGGAGGCTGACTAAAGTTTGTTCAAGGAGAGAGTCTTGCCACTTCTCACACTGGGAATCACTCCATTTGCCAGGCCTCACTGTTGTTTCCTCTGTGTACTTCTGTGCCTGTGGGCACTCCTGCTGCTGCTTTTCCCAGCTATTCCTTCTTACCGATTAGTCTCCACCATCAAACTCCAAAGCCATCTTTCACAAAGTATCACTATCCAGAACCCTTGAGGGGCCAAAGGTCAGGGATCTAACACTTTTTTTTAAGGAGAGAACAAAAGCAGTGGTGTTTCTCCCCATGCAGGAGTTTTGAGAAAACAATCTTTCCCCTTAGTTTTATTTACACATCTCCCCAGAAGACCTAGACACATGTCCATGGAGGCAGAGCCAATGACAGACACAAGTGACAAAATGATTGTAGCCAGAGTCACCCCTCCCATCCAACTGTGTTGTTTTATTTTGGGAACAAGCTTGTGAGTGACTGTGTTTCTCAGTAGCCTTCCTGGTCACTCATCTGAGCAGACTTCTGGCAGGCTGCCCTCTGGTTCATTGCACATGCCTAGGCATATCTAAATCCCAGCTTATGTGCAAATCATACACAAAAAGTGTTTATAATAATAAAGATTAAAAGAGAGATCATAAATTGTTTAAGAGGAGAGAAGGTGTTGTACTTGGATTTCCCTGCCAAGTAGCTTTTGATGATTTTAGGAATTCCGGATGAGATTATTATTATAATTAAGCAATACTTCCAGCTCTGAGCTTTCTGGCTGCCAAGATGAACATGCTGCAATGAATGTGTCCCCAGATCTCACACGCTTGTAATAAAAAGTAAGGTTACATTTCTTTTAATATCCAAATTGATTTCAGGAAGTCCACACATACTATTTTCCTTTTCCCAAGTGATTTCTGGGAATCATCTGAGGAATTCTTAGATGTTCTACAAATCCAACCTAGTGGTCTCTTTTTAGTTCTGCCAGCCATCTGGGCTCCCACCCTCTGATCCAAAGCTCTGGCTGGTCACATCACATCATCTCATAATTGATTCTTGGGCCTGGTCTCTCACCCATCCCGATTTTCTCTGAGCAGGGACACAGATCCCTTGGTTAACTCTCTAAATGTGGCTAGGTCTTTACTGCAATATTTTACAAAATTTCATTGGATGCTAAAGATCTCACATGGCTAACAGTTGTGGGTATGTTTGAGTTTTATAGAAAACTAGTGGCCCGGTGCATGAAATTCATGCATGGGGGGAGGGGGATCCTTCAGCCCAGTCTGCATGCTCTCCAATCGGACATCCCTCTTGCAATCTGGGACCACTGGCTCCTAACCACTCACCTGCCTGCCTGCCTGATAACCCCTAACCTCTCTGCCTACCTGCATGATCGCCCCTAACTCCCTCTGCCTGCCTGCCTGATTGCCACTAACTGCCCTCCCCTGCCGGCCTGATCTCACCCCCAATGGCCCTCCCCTGCTGGCCTAATCTCGCCCCAACTTCCCTCCCCTGCCAGCCTGATCTCACCCTAACAGCTCTCCCTTGCTGGCCTGATCTTGCCCCCAACTGCCCTCCCCTGCCAGCCTGATTGCCCCCAACTACCCTCCCCTGCCAGCCTGATCTTGCCCTCAAATGCCCTCTCCTGCCAGCCTGATTGCCCCTAACCCCCTGCCAACCTGATTTCGCCCCAACTTCCCTCCTCTGCCAGCCTGATCACTCCTAATTGCCTCTGCCTCAGTCCCCACCACCATGGCTTGGTCCAGAAGGAAGTCGAACATCCAGAAGATGGCTGGTTGACCTGGTCTAATTAGCATATTACCCTTTTATTAGTATAGAATAGATTAAATAGGATAGCCTTTTTCAGCAGAAGGAGATGCTTTGGGCTGACAAAACACATAATCCCTATATCTGGACTGATAGCCAGCCATATGCACTATACTGCCAAAGTGGTCATTGAAAAATTGAACCGCTTTCTTACATCTTACACCAAACAGCTGTTGCCCTTAAAACCCCTCCTCAGCCCCCACCTTAGGTTCTGCCTTCGCAGTTCACCCAGATTAGGTTCTGATTGGTCGGTTTCTATGCCAGTCAGCATTAAAAGCTCCATCTCCTAGGCAACCATTGGCTCCTCGCAGTTCACCCATATTTCGTTCTGACTGGTCGTTTTCTATGCCAGTCAGTGTCAAAAGCTTTGCCTCCTAGGCAGCCATTGGCTCCTCACAGTTCACCCAGATTTAGTTCTGATTGGTCAGTTTATATGCCAGTCAACATCTCCAGACCTATCTCTGGGCCTGATCAGAGAGGCGGGGCTGTAGCTGCTGGTAAGCAGGCTGAACTGCTGACCTCTCGGAGAGAGAGAGGATTGGCTGCTGGCAAGGCCCGGAGATAGAAGAAGGGTCTGATCTTCAGCCAGAGACCCTGCTTCTCTCTCTGGGCCTCGCCAGCAGCCACAGCAGCTGCTGATCAGCCCCGCCTATCTCTCTCTCTGAGAGGTCAGCAGTTCAGCCCGCTCAACAGTCTCTGCCCACCAGAGCCTGCTGCGTGCACAACCTGGTGTTCAGTTGAGCCTTTGGTCGTTTTGAATGTTATGGACCTTGGCTCTTTATATATATAGATAGCACAACATAAGGGTCCCCACCTACATTCCGAGCCGATAGTTACTTGCCATTACAGATTTATAGTATATGTGGACCTTGATCTTAACTATAATCAACATGGCAGCCGCCAGATTATCCTCTACCAATTTTAGCCTCCATGTTGTTTGTTTTTTGGACTTTGTTTTTTTGTCTTGCAACTCTCAATCTTATGGAATGGAGGGTTATTTTCTCCCCATTATAAGACTCTCATCTTCCCCCAATAAAAAATAGACTTGTATGTCTATTTCTGCTGATAAGTTAAGAATGTTTTCTGTCATGTTTTCAAATAAAATTTCAATTTCTTGATCTCTCTCTCTCATCCTTTTGGCACCCCCATATGTGAATGTTGGTATGCTTGAAGTTGTCCAAGAGGATCCTTACACAATCTTTATTTGTTTTTGTTTTTTCTTTTTGCTGTTCTGATTAGGTGGGGGGGGGAGGGGGTTGTTGTTGTTTGTTTGTTTTTTGCTTCCTGATATTCCAAATTGCTGAGTTGATTCTTGGCCTTCATTTATGATTGGTTCTTTTTTTTACAGTTTCCATATATTTTTTATCTGTTGATGTTCCTTGAGCATTCTTTTAACCATTGTTTTGAACTCTGTATCTGTTAGTTTGCTTGCCTCCATTTCACTTAGTTCTTTTTCTTGTTCTTTCACTTGGGACCTGTTTCTTGGTCTCCTCATTTTGTTTGATTTCCTGTTTCCTGTTTGATTCTATGTATTAGGTAGAGCTGTTATATATCCCTGGCTTGGTAGAGTGGCCTACTGTAGTAGGTATTGTGTAGGGACCAGGGACCTGTTCACCTGAATTGGGCACTCAAGGTGTAACCCCCCCCCCCCCCACGTGGGCTGTGTACACCCTCCTCTTATATTTGAAGCTTGCTCACTGTTGGCACTTCAATGGGAGGGATTTACCCCCAGACTGATTGGCTGTGAGGACTGGGAAGGGTCACTGTAGAGGATCAGCTGTGTAGAGGCCCATCCCACCAAGCAGGATTTACTTCAGTGAGTTCTGGTGCCAACTGAGTCCATCCCTTGAGTGTATCACTTCTGGAGGTGGTTGGGTGGTACTTCAACATGGTCTGAAGCTGTCCATTAAGTATACTGGCTCTGGGGCCTCCTAGAAGGTGCAGGCCAAGGTCAAATGCCACCTTTGTTCTTCCCAGGGCCTGCTGGCATGAGCTACAAAAGTGATTTGCAGGTAGCTGCTACTTGGAAGTGCCAGGAGAGGATAAGCTGCAGACCAACACTGGCTTCACTAGTTCCAGGCCTCATGCCATTTATAGAGAGGTACGGGGCACACTGAGGCCAGATGCTGCTTGTTTGAGAGATATTAGAAAGTCTGAAGCATAAACTAAGATAGACCATTTGTATGGAAAAACCATTGGAAACACTTTGAGTGGCACAAGTTGGGTGGGGCAGGATCTCATGGAATTACATTAGCCAAGTTGATGGAGACTCAGATATGGCTCTTGCCTGCTGACTCTGTTGGGTAAAGACTCATCAAAGGAGCAATGGCCTCTGCAAGCACTTCTGTCTGGGAGAAAGCCACGCCTTCAGCTCTCACCCTGATGCCAGACAATTCAGTTCTTCCGCATATGTCCCTGGTGTCTTTCAAGCTGCTGCCCCAGTGCTGGAGCTCAGAGCAGGTGAGTCTGAGTAAGTCCTTGAGTGGGCCCTTTAAGAGGAACACCTGGTACTTAAGTCACCTGCTGTCTCACTCTGCCACAATTGCCTTGGGTTTTTACATCCAGAAGTTATAGGGGCATCTTTTCCTGGCACTGGAACCCTGGGCTGGGGAGTCTGGTGTGAGGTTGAGACCCCTCTCTTCTCAGGGGGGACCTCCACAGTTGATATAAACTTCCTAATTTTTATCCAGTACACATGGGTGTGGGACTAGCTCTTTCCTTGTCTTTGCCCCTCTTACCAGTCATGATGTGTCTTCTTCTTTATATCCTTAGTTGTAGGACTTCTGTTCAGCTACATTTCAGGTGGTTCTGAATTATGTTTCTATAATTTAGTTGTAATTTTGATATCAGCTTATTATCTAATTTAACAGATTATTGAGAGGATTTTACTTTCATTTTATAAATGAAGACACTGAGGCTTAGAGAGACTAAATAACTTATCTAATACATGCAACTAACATATGGTAGAGCTGATATTTTAAGCAATAGCCTGTATTAACCATAACACTGTGATTACTAAAAAACCATAAAAATAGAATGTTAATTTGGGACCTACACATGTTCTGAGAACAGCTGTTTAGTTGCAGATACCATATTATTATGCTTTGGTCAAATTAGATCAACTAACTAGTGCCTATGACAGATTCAAGGGAAAACTCAAAGTTCAGTTCTCTGGAATGATCTCTGGACAGATGGCTGTCAGTGACCCAAAACATTATAATTATGCACCAAGAGAGCCAGCATGTGTACAAGATGTACTAAGTATGACTCAGGTTTAGAAAAACCCTACCTCTTTCTTTTTTATTATTCATTAGCTATTTTTGCACATATTATGCCTCCTACTACTGGCATTCAATTTCATATAGCTTGTACAGTTTTAAAATTTATATATAATATATAATGTGTAATGTATAATATAACATAACATATAATGTATAATATAATATATAATATACTAGAGGCCCGGTGCACAAAAATTTGTGCACTCGGGGGTAGGGGGTCCCTCAGCCCGGCCTGTGACCTCTCGCAGTATGGGACCCCTCGGGGGTGACCACTTGCTGGCTTAGGCCTGCTCCCCAGGGGATTGGGCCTAAGCTGGCAATCAGACATCCCTCTGGCAGCCCGGCAGCCCTCAGGGATGTCCACTTGCCAGCGGGGAGCAGACCTAAGCTGCAGTCAGACATCCTTAGTGCTGCTGAGGAGGCAGGAGAGGCTCCCACCACCACTGCTGTACTGGCAGCCATCAGCCTGGCTGTGGCTGAGCAGAGCTCCCCCCTGTGAGAGCGCACTGACCACCAGAGGGCAGCTCCTGCATTGAGCATCTGCCCCCTGGTGGTCAGTGTGTGTCATAGTGACCAGTCATTCCCAGTCTTTCTGCTGTTAGGGTCAGTTTACATATTACCTTTTTACTATATAGGATAGAGGCCTGGTGCACGGGTGGGGGCCGGCTGGTTTGCCCTGAAGGGTGTTCCGGATCAGGTTGGGGGTCCCGCTTGGGTGCCTGGCCAGCCTGGATGACGGGCTGATGGCTGTTTGCAGCTGGTCACACCCCCTTCAGGGTGGGGGTCCCCACTGGGGTGCCTGGCCAGTCTGGGTGAGGGGCTGAGGGACGTTTTCAGGCTGGCGGGCGACTGAAGCTCCCAGCCTCTTTTTTTTTCTTTTTTCTTTTTTTTATTCTGGGATTTATTTACTTTCTATAGCTGTCACTGGAGCTGAGAGCCGGCTCCAGCTCTGAGGCCGTGGCCGGCTGAAAGCAGGTATCTGGGATTTATTTACCTTCTATAATTGAATCATTGTTGATGTCCTGCTCGCTTCAGCTCTGAGGCCGAAGCTGGCTGAAAGCCAGTATCTGGGGTTTGTTTAGCTTCTATAATTGAAACATTGTTGCTTCCGGAGCTCAGAGCTGGGCCGCGGCAGGTGGGGAACCTTAGCTTCCTCCATCACTGGAGCAAGCAAGCCTCATGTTTGCTTCAGCTGCGTGGCTGCCGGCCACCATCTTTATTGGCAGTTAATTTGCATATCCTGCTGATTAGCCAAAGGGAAGCGTAGCGGAGGTATGGTTAATTACCACGTTTGTCTATTATTAGATAGGATAACATACAATGTATATGTAATATGTAATTTGCAATATATGATATGTGACACATGACATATGACATGTAATATATGACATGTGATATATAAAATGTCATGTATAACATGTGATATATGATAATATATAGTGTGTATATATTATATATATATATATATATATATATATATATATATATATATCTTCAACTATTTTAGTGTTTAATTACAGGAGTTCTAAAATTGAAGTTCAAAATTATCTTAAGTTGGGTTGCCAATCATAGCAAATAAAAAAATTAAAAGACAGAACACAGAGTTAAATTTGAATTGCAGATAAATAACTAATAACTTTTAATATATAATATTTTGGACATATTTATACTAAAAAATTCATTTCTTATCTGAAATTCAAATTTTACTGGGTGTCCTGTATTTTATCTGGCAGCCCTATTTCTATGGACATAGGCTTAAATCTCTCAGCTGTTTCTTTAACTTTGTCTACTGGTCATTTCAAGGTACTTCATGAGAAATGAACACTTGTTCTTAATCTATTTGGAAGTTAAATGGCTTGTTAGGTTCTGATAGTTACTTGCTGTTACAGAGATTTACAGCATATGTGGACCTTGATCTGAACTACAGTCAACTCAAAAACCTGTCTATGATACTCTGTTATTTTCTGCTGTGCCGAAGCCAAGGTAATTATGGATTTCTCTGGAAGAAAACACATCCATTGATTTTAAGTTGTTTTGGGGAATGTTAATTTAATGTAAGTTTCCTTCTGCTATGACTGCGACTTTCATATATTGTACACAACAGTTGGGTAGCAAACAAAATGCCTTTTGTTGAGAAGTCTGGTGTTTTGCCCTTTTTGTTTGTTTAGCTTTAAGGGGGCAATTTGGGAAGAGGGGTTAGTGAAAAGCAGAGGAAGTCAGTGGAGACTTGAAGCAAAGTTCTTTCACCTTAGGTCACTGAACTTCTGAGGTTCAGGTTAAATTTTGGTTTGGGGAGTTTTATTTGCCTCAAGTAGCCATCTCAGCAGTCCACCACAGACTAGACAGAAACATGAACGCCCTTCTGTCATTCCGCTGATGTTGGCTCTCAGGACTTCATGAAACCAGGTCCACAGGAAAGCCTAATATTTGAACTTTTCACTCTTGGTTCATTTTATTAGACAGCAGTGAAAGTTATCCTTGTACTAAATGCTGAAAACATAAAACACCCTTATTAATTAGCCTTCGCATTTCTCCTTTCTTCTCTCTTTTAGATAGATTTTTTTTCCTAAAAAAGTTATTTCCCTTAATTCATGCGTCTGGTATTAAAACATGTTTGAAAATATAGGTGATAAGGAGAAGAAAAATAAAAATGATGAGTTACAGAGAGACCACCCAAGAAAAATGTTTTTAAATGCTTGCTATTAAATAATCCAAGCCTTTTGAACTCATTTTCACTTCTGACCTGAACAGATTAGAACTGAATTTCTCAAGTATTAAAAAATGAAGAAAGGCCAAAACCGGTTTGGCTCAGTGGATAGAGCGTCGGCCTGCGGACTGAAAGGTCCCAGGTTCGATTCCGGTCAAGGGCATGTACCTGGGTTGCGGGCACATCCCCCGTGGGAGATGTGCAGGAGGCAGCTGGTCGATGTTTCTCTCCCATCGATGTTTCTAACTATCTATCTCTCTCCCTTCCTCTCTGTTAGAACTGAATTTCTCAAATATTAAAAAATGAAGAAAGAAAATAGCATAATCTATGTCCAAATTATTCATAGAACTTGTAGAAGAATCTATAATGTGTTGTAATATTTTAGTTGTATCCTAAGAAGTTTCTGCCTAAATAAATATCTTTTAAAAAAATTAAGAATTTATTTTAAGATAGAAAACTAACTAAATCCTCTTCTCTTCTTTCCTGCTACTATATAGTCAAAGTGTTAGCCAAAAGCCAGAGAACTTCAACACAGAGCAGCCATGCTGGGGGCTGTGTAAACCAAACAAAACCAAAAGATGGAAAGTGTGGTTGAATCAGAGTCAGAAATGAGTCTTTTATTTAATTTTCATATATTGAGTTTTAGTATTCTGGAGTTATGTGTGTATACATCTACACACATGTGTAATCTCTGATATTATGAAATAAACAATTTGCTGATCATATTAATACATCACAGCCAAAAGTTCTATATGGCTGCCAAGATCATCAGCAATAAGGTTCTACAGTGTAGAATCTACACCGATCACAGTCAAAATGAGCTGACCCCTGACTTCTTTCTATAGAGACAATCTAAACACACCCTCTCTCCAGACAGAGAAAATGCTGCATCGTTGTGGTAGATGCCTATTCCTTTAGGGTTGAACAACCAAAAAGAGAAATGAAAAGACATTTCAAAGATGTACTATTAGATTTCAGAAGATTCCCTCTTCAAATGAAGGACCAGAAATGTCAAAATAAGTATTTGGAGGGCAATGCAGCTTTATGATTTGGGTGTAGAAAACAGTAGATTGGAATCTTAACCAGGGTGTTAATTTGCTACATGATCACCAGCAGATCATGGAACTACTGTAAGTTGGCTTGTCTGTAATACAGAGACTCACGTTGCCTCCTATCCCAGGAATACCGAGATCACCTAAGAGACTAAGTGGTTTTCAATTTTAAAGAATTAAAAGGAGAAACTTACTATCATGTGAACTTAATAAAAAAGATTGTTTCTCTTATAAAAAGATTGCTAAGTGTTATGCATAGTCACTGGAATAGGTGGGCTTTAGGGGGTCCTGGGCCACATTTTTAAAAAAAACTGTCAAGCAGCCCCACCAAGCATTTCCCAGAAGGAATGCAGCTGAGACCTCAGTAAGAGCACCCAGCTTTATTTTTCTCAACAACTTCATCACAAACTTGTTTATTTAAGAAACATTTATTGGTCAGCTCTATGCCAGCATTTTCTCAGCCTCAGCACCATTGACATTCTGGGCTGGATAATTCTTTGTGCTGGGGATTGTCCTGTGCATTGTAGTGTGTTGAGCGGCATCCTTGGCCTCTACCCTTTAAACACCAGTACCATCCACCCCTGCCCCAGCAGTAATGAGCAAAAAATGTTTCCCTCTGTTACCAAACGTCCCCTTGGAGACAAAATCACCCCTATTTGAGAACCACTGCTCTAAGCTAAGACAGAGATTCCTGAGCTTTAATGAACACAAGACAAACTTAAGATGCTGGTTTTAAAATAGAGTCCCTGGGTTCTACCTCCTGAGCTTTAATTCAGCAATGCTGAGGTAGATACCATAATCTGGACTTTTAACAAATACCCCAAATGATTCCGATGCAAGAGATCTTTGGAGAAAACCTTGAAAAATGCTCTGGGAAAGACAAATTGTTTTAAAAAGCAGGTTTCTATTCTGAAGGAGTTTATACAGTAAGGAAGCCAGACACATGGCCCCTAAGCTTGCAGCACTGCAATATAGTGGGTTTCATGTGAACAAAATAAATACCTACAACAGAGGTTTGCTTAGAGAATGAACAATCAGCTTCCTCGGATTGGGGGAAGTTATAGCAAGGTCTTCAAGGTAAGTAGATATCAAGTTATGAGTTTTGAATGATGAGTGGGATTTTCACGGATAGTTTTGAGAGAAGGGTTTTTAGGCAAAGGAAGAAGCAAAGCCAGAGAGGCTGAAAAATGTGTAACAAGAATCTAAGATCTCAAAATGTATTTTGAGACAAATATAAAATACTAGAGGCCCAATGCACAAAAATTCGTGCAAGAATAGGCCTTCCTTCCCCTGGCTGCCGGTACCGGCTTCCCTTCTGAACTCGGGACCTGGGCTTCCCTCCTCAGGCCACCTGCAGGCACCCGGGAACCAGGCTGGCTTCCCTCGGGCCACCTGCAGGCACCCGGGACCCAGGCTGGCATCCCTCCAGCCCCAGCTTCGTCAGGAAGGATATGCAGAATGACGCTTAGAAGATGTCCGGTCTAATTAGCATATTACCCCTTTATTTTTAAAGACTAGAGGCCTGGTTGTCCCTCACTAACCCCTCTGCCAGTCTGTTCATAGGTAGTCATCTTGTGAGGGTGTGAAGGTTAATTTGCATATTACCGCTTTATTATATAGGACTAGTAAATACGCCTTAGTACCATGCCTGGCACATAGCAAACAGTGACCAAATGGCAGCTCCTTCATAATTATAATTTTTCCAATCATCCCTTCCCTAAAGGTACTACAACAACTCCCTTCCCAGAGAAGTTACCTAGTATGTCCTGGCTGATCAGAAATTTGGCCATTCTTTTCTGTTCCATTATGATCAAGACAATGAAGTTATTTTCTTTCATGGTTCAGGTTGCATGAATTTTAGCAGAGGGCTGGAATAGAGGTGCAACAGACTAGAAAATAAATTAATCCTTACAATTTAAAAATAGCCCTTCTATTCCTCCTTCTATATCTTATTCATCTTTCTTAGGGAAGGCTGTTTCCCTAAAGTATTTAATAAGAGATACCAGATGCTCTGTGAGGTGATGCCCAGATGAGAGACACTTCAGATTTTATCCTCAGCCCAGCTCTGTTTTTCTGGGATTAGAACTCACTGCTTACTTCAGGGCCCCTGATGAGCGTCAGGTCTGGAACTGACCTTGTCTCAGGCCATACCTCCCCTAGTCATTAGGACTAAACCTCTCCTGTCTATACTAAACTAAGTGAATAGCACCCCTTAAAATACCTAAAATGCGTTTGAGTGATGAACAGAAATTTTGTCCAGCAACCTTGAGGCACTTATTTCTGTCACCCTGCTGTGTCAACTCCAAGGCCATAAGAGTCCTATCCTCATTTAACCCACTTCTCTTTTACCAATTAGTTCAAAACCATGCTGACTCCCTTGAAGGCAAAGGCTACTTTTGTAAAATATTTTTTTATAACTTCTGTGCCCAATAGGGTACCTGGTGTATAAAGATGTTGGATAAAAGATATTTTTTGAGTGAATGGCTTAAGACAGCTGTGGGCAAACTACGGCCCGCGGGCCGGATCCGGCCCGTTTGAAATGAATAAAACTAAAAAAAAAAAAGACCGTACCCTTTTATGTAATGATGTTTACTTTGAATTTATATTAGTTCACACAAACACTCCATCCATGCTTTTGTTCCGGCCCTCTGGTCCAGTTTAAGAACCCATTGTGGCCCTCGAGTCAAAAAGTTTGCCCACCCCTGGCTTAAGAGATGGATTATTTATCAGCCTTGGTCACCACTGGTTCTAAAGTGCTCTCTTCTAAGCTGTTGTTTTAAATGAGGCTACTCGTGTGGCTTTGCTGACAGAGGTAATCTTCATCTGAAACTACTCAGAGCTGTAAGAAGTCCTTTAGCCAGAGTAGAACAGTCCTCCCTGTTTCACAGCTCACTCCCCGCTTCTGGGCACTCACTAAGCCCTGTTTCCTATCTGACAGGCTTCCGCTCAAAGCTCATCCACAGACACGACTGATGTCCTAAGGAGATTTGCTCACCAGCCCTAAACACTTCACAACTTATCTGCTATTGAAGGATCACGAAGATATTCCCAAGGGAAGGGTGGAGCTCCCCCTGAGGTGATATAACCACATTCATATAAAACATTATATATTAAACATTGATGTTATGAACCATACAGACTTCTCAATCAGAAGGCTTTTTGTTCCCAAACGCACAATATTTACTGCCTGAAACCCTCCTGCTGGAAGAATATTCAATTTCCTCTTATTTGTTTTCCTTGAAAATTTAGACCAGCTGGACAGCCTTGTTTTCTATAAAATTCCACAGTATGGTTTAAGAGAAATAATTTTAAATGTAGAAGTTTTTTTCTTAAACTGTATTAACTTTATAACTTATTTCAACTATCAGACTCCAAACTGATAAAGAAATTCCGATGAAAGCCAAATTATGGCTAAATTCAGAGGAAAAATAGTCAATCCTTTTTAAAAATAATAATATTGGTTATAAATAATAATGGAATATGTGTTCAGATTAGAAAATATAAATCACAATGCCTAAATGACATGCATATGTTAATGTGTCTTGCCATTATTCTATGACTATTTTTTCCATTCCAACCACAGTATATTTTTTTTCTTTAAAATCATTTCCCCCCTTATCATACAGGGATATATAATTTTTCTTTTTATGAGTAGAGCTGTTTTTCATTCTGGTACCAATTGTCTCATATTTTAGCTTAGTAACATATCATCAGTAAAATAATCATATTTTACTCTAAAATATGCATTTATATTAATAAAAACAAGATGGGGAGTTGATGCCCCTTTAAGAAATCTAGACTATAGGAGTGTCTTAGTCTGTTCAAGCTGCTATAACAAAATACCGCAGACTGGGTGGCTTATAAACAACCAAAATTTATTTCTGATAGTTCTGGGCCTATTACTTCCCCACCTCCTAAGACTATCACCTTGAGATGAGGATTTCAAACTATAAATTTTTGGCAAACACAAACATTCAGAACATATCAAGGAATAATTAAAAATATGGTTTCCAACGTTAAGTAGCATATGCTTACTCAGCCATTACCAGCTGAGTGACTTTGGCTAAATTTCTTAATCTCTGTAAGTATCAGTTTCTTTCTCTATACCATGAGAATAACATTAGTACACCTCACTAGGTTGCTGAAGATATTAAATAAAATCATGCATAAAATGTTTATGAAAGCATGCCTGGAACAAAATAAACAATAGATTCATTGTTAGCTATTACTTATCTTATTTTTAGAGTCATTTCTCTGTTTTGGAGACAGAAATAAATTACAAAAACTGTGTGTGTTTTTGTTTGTTTGTTTGTTTTACCATTTATCTTGTCTGTATGAAAGGAATTCTATTCAATACATTTAAAAAGCATTTATTTTGAAATCACTCTATAAAATGGTGGTAAGTTAAAAAAGTAGAACCACAAATGATCTTATCCTTAATGGCACATAAAATTGCTTTGGGAACAATACTCAGATGTAAAGTGGTTAAACAAGCAAATAAGGAAGTCCATAATTTAGTGCCAGATTACGAGTTCAGATATAAATTTGGAAAGCCATTTGGAAAACTTAGAAGCCAATGTGGACTGAAGTAACCATGAAAAAGGTAACATTTAGGCTGATACAGAGGACGGTTAGAGGAAAGATCTATTAACCAAAAGATGGGGAGGGGGGAAAGTCTCAGAAAAAAATTCTATATAATAAAACCCTAATATGCAAATTGACCGAACAGTGAAACGACTGGTCCCTATGACGTGTACTGACCACCAGGGAGCAGACGTTCAATGCAGGACCTGCCCCCTGGTGGTCAGTGCGCTCCCACAGGGGGAGTGCCACTCAGCCAGAAGCCAGGCTCACGGCTGGCGAGCTCAGGGGCAGTGGCGGGAGCCTCTCCTGCCTCCGCTGCAGGCAGGTGGTAAGGAGCAAGGGGTCCCGACTGCGAGAGGGAGCAGGCCAGGCTGAGGGACCCCCCCAGTGCATGAAATTTCATGCACCGGGCCTCTAGCGTGAAATAAAAAAAGGTGAATAGTGTGGCATAATTCAGGGTGTACATTGATAAATACTGGAATAGAGGAGTAACAGCTACTTGTGTATTTTATCAAGAGTACCTTGAATGCCTAGCTGTGTGATAGGATACGGGGAACCATGAGGTGGTATGAACACATGAGTAACAGAGCAAGAGTAGTATTTTAAGAATGTTAGTTTGGAATGGTAGCAGGTTGGATAGGGAAAAAAGGAGGAGGTTTGCAGATTGGACAGGGGAAAGAGGAGACTGAAGGCAGGAAAACCAGTTAGGAAACTATTAGACTAATCCAGGAATATGGCAATGAAGTCCTGGAATAAGCTGGTGACAGAAAGAGGCAGATGGTTATAGTTTTATCAAAGATCAATTGATAGGACTGGGCAAATTCATTGGATGTATGAGGAGCAGTTAAATGATGAGAAACCGACTCCAAATCTAATCATAAAATCCTATGACATATGTGTCCTTCTGCAGTCATCTAAACCCTCTTTATCTGTTTTCTCAAAACTTGTACAAAATATGGACTGCCACATTTGAAAATCTTTGTTGTTTTGTTTTTAGAATCCCAGGGATATAACACCTAAAACCTAAATTCAGCAACACTGGCAATGTGCCTTTTCAGAGGCAAAGTTTAAAATCTGCATAATCAGAATACTTCACAGATAATAGTCTATGCGCTTAACATTTTTCGCCACATGCCTCCGTTTATTCATAGTACCATTAAAAATGTTCAGTGTTCATTCCTGAAACCAACCCTGTACTTCTGGATCCAACAGGAGAGTCAATTATATGATTACTTAAACATCAAAGCTTTTCCTCACTAATGTCCTTACCAGGGGACATAAATAGGCAGGTCTTTTCTCTTTGGTTGAGGCAAACGCCTATGTAGTTCAAACCAGCATACTGTACATTCCTGCGTGATTTTATGTGTTTGATCGTTGGCAGATGGAATATCTGCTTTTCCCATTGCTATCAACTGAATGTGCAGTGCACACCCTGCTCAAAGCAGACCTGTTTTGTTGGGCAGCAATCAGGGCTCCCTGCCCTGGGACAGCCCATTTCTTGGAAATGCTCATAGGATCTTCAGTTTCCTTTTCTTGAGGTGTACAAGGAAAATATTACCCTGGGGAAATATCAAAGGATTTCCTGACATCAGCCAAAGAAACAGGTGTACATATATTTGGTTTGATAAAAATGGGGGATATGTGTGCAGTGGCCACAGTTCAAGCACATCATTCCCCCTGCTCAACAATTTTAATGGTTCACTCAGACAACTTCCATCCTCAGTGATCACTGTCTCCATAATAAATTTGAATGCCTTAGTCTGGAATTCAAGTTCCTTCACAATCTGGCCCCAACTGACCTTTCTGACCATATTATGCACTACACCCATTCAAGATCCTGCCAGGCTAAGCCACTTGTTATTCCCTGATCCGCAACCCAAGTCCTATGCTTGCTTATGAGCTTTCTTCAACTTAAAACAGTCTTCCCCTATAATCTAAACATCCAAATTCTTGGCACCCTGAAAGTCTTGTTCACTTACCAATGTGTGAAGACCTTCCCCTACCCCAGGTGGAAACCAGCTCTCACTCCTTCATTCTCCCCTTGCAAATTATATCTCTGATGGCACTTCCCATTTTTACCTTGGCTCATAGTAAATTATTTCACCTGTGGGTTATATATTTCTCAAGGAGTTGATGTCTAATTTATCTTTGAGTTCTCTGTCAAAGGTCTTGCACCTATGATATGAGAGGAGTACTCATTGTGAGAAGATTTAGGGTCAGGTCTACCTCTTTCTAGCCATGTCACCATGAAAAGAGCTTTAACCCCTTGAACTATCAGTTCCTCAATTTCAGTATATTTTTTAAGATGAGATGTGATGATGGCATGAAAGCCGTTACTTAAATCTCAAAAATTAGTTTGAAGTATTTTATGACATCAAATCATGGATGACAAAATTGATGGTGAAAAATAAATCTATTTCTTGTGATTACTAGAAAGATGATTTATTCTTCTGTGTAACGTCATGTACCTGATCAATTCCCTTCACAATTGTGACACCCCTGAATTGGACCTGCTCACAAGAAGAGGACAAGTTAAAACGATACTGTTACTAAAATTGCTGAGCCCTTCTCCCCTCTCTCCTGACCATTGGCCCAGCCTCTTGGCATTTCTATACTACAGTGACTCACAAAAGCTGCCAGTAAGATGGAATTCAGGTAGTTCAAACACTGAAATCAAAAAGACCTCATTCATTCATTCATTCAACAAGTATTTATTGAGTGTTCTCAAAGGCCAGGCACTCTTTAGATTCTAGGGACAAAGAGGTAAGTAAGACAATGTTTCTTTTGGCTCTTAAGATGTTTATAAACTAATAGAGGAGAAAGTTAGCTTGATATACAATTTCATTGCAGTGTAGCATGGTTTGTTAGGTTTTAGAATGAGGTCGGTAGAAGTAGAGAGTGGCCAAGAAAGTGCTTACCTGATTAAACTAATTCTATGGTTTACTATAATCATTTATCATCAAGCAAAATTTACTTCCCACTTCAATGTGCCTTTAAAGTACATTTAAGATAAGTCTGTTATGAAAATAAAGTGGATGGTGAGAATGTGATTTATATAGAGAACGTCCTCTGTACTCCATGGTGGACTTGAGTCTTGAAATTCCCTAGAGGAAAACTTGTTTGAAACTCAAGAACTACACTAAATATGTCTCTCACTGTCCCTAAAAAAGCCCATGCTGGAAAGTATTTAAAAGGAAAGAGAAATCTCTTAGGATTCCACTGGCTAAGGTTGAAAGGGGAAAGCTGAAACAGAGAGCAGGAGAATTAGATGTTGGTTAGTGTTGGAAAGAAAAGTGTCCATATTCTACCATGTTGGGGTAGTGTGTGTGTGTGTGTGTGTGTGTGTGTGTGTGTGTGTGTAGTGATAACTGAACACATATAAGTTTAGCGATATAAGGGCTGAGGCAAACTCTTCCTTCCTGGGATGGTATTAAAAAAGGGAGCAAAATCCTTGGACACCTGTCCACCTGGTAGAGTGGCACAGCAGGGGGACTAACAGGGTATGTTTAGTCTCTGGAGCTGCAGAAAGAACTGGGAAAACATTTAAAATGTCACTATTCCCTAGAGAAGAGGAAGAGCTTCTTAATAAAGTAACTATAATAATGTGTTAAATATAAATATTGGTAATAATTTATCCCATGGTTTTTATTGGTAATAAATGATAATTGATGAATGTTATTTTATTTATGCTTAAATTGTCTAAGCCACACATAATTTCTAGAACTGATTTTTCTATATAGATGTGATCTAAATTTGAGGAAAACCTAGAAGTTGTAAATGGAAAAAAAATGCTGAAAGCCAGTATTTTGTTTTTATTTTATCAAAGTTCATATAAGTTGAAATAACACACATAAAACTAGACTATCCATATTATGTATATATTCTTGGTCACTTTTTTGGCATTTTATTGAGACATCCTCTAAATTTATGTACATCTGTGACACACATCATCTTTGAAGACAGTGCTTCAAGAATTCACTTTATTTATGAATGCATTAATTCAGTAGTGTAGAAATCACATATGGTGATGGAGTTTGCTCAGACAGTTTCAGGGTCACATACCTGGGAATTCCCCTGCTTGAGGCATATTTAGAATATGATGAATGAGGGTAACCACAAAATGCTCAAAAATTACTCTCATAGTGGTTCAATTTAGGTCAGCATTTTAAAAATTCTTACTTCATCTCAAATTATTCTCTCTGTTGTGACCCAACAATATGTGGTCTGTGTTCCAGTTTTCCTAAAATCTTACCTAATATCCTGTTGCTGATTAACATACACCTTTACGAGTATGAAATAGACATTTTTATATTAAACTTATTGTGGTGACATTGGTCAACATGAACATATAGGTTTCAGGTGTGGGTTTCTATGTTACAAGATCTGTATATTGCACCGTGTGCCCTCCACTCAAAATCAAATCTCCTGTTACCATATATTAGGACCCCCTTCTCCTTCTACACCTTCCCTCGGGCAACCATCACATTGCTGTTGTGTTCAAGAATTTCAGTTTTATATTCCACATATGAGTGAAATCATATGGTTCTTAGCTTTTTCTGTTTGACTTATTTCACTTAGCATAATGTTCTCAAGGTCCATCCATGTTGTTGCAAATGGCGCTATTTCATCCTTTCTTATGGCTGAGTAGTATTCCATTGTATACATGTACTACATCTTCTTACATCACTAACTATATCCCTAACCCTAATCCTAACCCTAACCCTAACTCTAAACCCTAACCCTAACCCTAACCCTAACCCTAACCCTAACCCTAACCCTATGTTGTTGCAAATGGCACTATTTTATCCATTCTTATGGCTGAATAGTATTCCATTGTGTATATGTACTACATCTTCTTTATCCAGTCCTCTATCACAGGATATTTTGGTTATCTCCATGTTTTGGCCACTGTGAATAATGCTGCAATGAACATAGGGGTGCAAATATCTTTGTGAATACATGATTTCGAGGTTTTCAGGGATATACCCAGGAGAGGGATTACTGGGTCATATGGTAGCTCTATTCTCAATTTTTTGAGGCATCACCAGACTTCTTTCCATAGTGGTTGTACTAGTCTACATTCCCACCAACAGTGAATGAGGGTTTCCTTTTTTCCCACAAACTGTCCAACACTTGTTATTGCTTGTCCTGTTGATAATGGCCATTCTAACAGGTGTGAAGTGGTATCTCATTGTAGTTTTGATTTGCATTTCTCTAATTGCCAGTGAGGTTGAACATCTTTTCAAATATCTATTGACTGTTTGTATATCTTCTTGGGAGAGATTTTCAGGTCCCAACTCTTTGATTGGGTTGTTTGTTTGTTTGGTGTTGAGTTTTATGAGTTCTTTATATATTTTAGAAATTAAACCTTTGTCAGAGCTACTGTTTGCAAATATCATCTCCCATCTGGTTGGCTGACTCTTTGTCTTGTTATCAGTTTCTTTTGCTGTGCAGAAGCTTTTTAGTTTGATATAGTCCCATTCATTTATTTTTGCCTTTACTTCCCTTGCCTTTGGGGTCAAGTTCATAAAATGTTCTCTATGACCAAGGTCCATAAGTTTGGTATCTATATTTTCTTCTATATAACTTATTGCTTTAGGTCTTATGTTTAGGTACTTGATCCATTTTGAATTGATTTTTGTACATGGGGGCAAACTGCAATCCAGCTTCATTTGTTTTCATGTGGTTTTCTAGCTTTCTCAGCACCATTTATTGAACAGACTAGAGGCCCTATGCACAACAAGAGTAGTCCTTCCTTCCCCTGGCTGCTGGCACCGGCTTCCCTCCAGCACCTGGGACCCTGGCTGGCTTCCCCTGGGTCGTCCGCAGGCACCCAAGTCCCGGGTTGGCTTCCCTCTGGCCCACCTTCGTCAGGAAGGATGTATGAAATGACTTCTGGTCTAATTAGCATATTACCCTTTTATTATTATTGATTATCTTTATTCCATTGTTTCTGGCTCCTTTGTTGAAATAATTTGTCCATATACTTGTGGTTTTATACCTGTGCTCTCTATTTTGTTGCATTGATCAGTGTGTCTGTTTCTCTGTCAATGCCATGTGGTTTTGATTACTGTAGCTCTGTAGTATAATTTGAGGTCAGGTCACGTGATACTTCTAGCTTAGTTCTTTTTTCTCAGGATTGAAATAGACATTTAATTAGATAAAAATAGATCTTTAGTCAATGCTATGGGTGCCTATCTAAAGAAATGTATCAACTAAGACTAATTTTAGCTTTCATTAAAAAGTATTTTTTCTACCTTTTCAATTATTAGATGAATATTTAATGGGTTTTATTCATTATTCAACATTTGATTCTTTTAGTTAAACTAGAATACACTAACAAGATTATTTCTAATTTTGTATTTTTTGTAATTGTACAGATAACACAGACATATATATTATATATATACACACATACATATTGGTGCATATATGTACACCTACACATACCCATGTATATGTATATATAGTGCCCCCCAAAATGTATACACACTTTGAATATAATTATAAAGGAGTGCTTATTAAAATATATTTCATTTTCATTTAACAGCTATCAGCTGTCAAAGTGTATATCCATTTTGGGGGGATACCCTGTATATACATACACACTATATATATAATTATACAGATAATATAACACCCACACATTATTTTTATGGTACATAGGAAAATTGGTTAGAATGTGCAGCAATAGTTTTAAAATACTGATATCCCTTGTACCATTCATTCCACTTCTGTGGATATATTCTAAGAAAATAATTATAAATCCACAAGAAACATTAGCCACTAATATATTTATTGCATCATTATTTGTGCTTAGAGAAAAATTTAAAATTATTTAAATGTGAAGAATAGAAGAATGGTTAGGTAACTCGTATTATAACTATTTGAAGGAATATCAGGTCAATGATGCTTACAAAGATTTTATGGCAATATGAACAATGTTTATGTTATATGCTAATTCAAGATACATTTATAAACAAAATTTTGCATGCACATACAGAAACTGGGAAAAATACAACTTTCAAATTATCCATTCTTTACACATTTTACTCTCCACTTAATTATATTTCCATTATAGGAAGACAGAGAAAAAGTGCCCAAAATACATAAAGGGATATTTGCCTGAATACAAATATCTAGATGCTTTAATGAAATGATACAAATTTCAACTAAACAAGAAGTAGATCCCTTTAGTTACAATCCATCACTTTGCATAACTGCTATATGTTTTTGAATAACTTGTTTAACTTGACGGAGTCCATTTCATTTGTAAAATGGTGATGACAATATCACCATATTCATGAGGTTTTTGTGAGAACTGAAATATATTATTATTGTGGCTAGACTAAATTAGTACGTGCATTTTAGTGTTGAGTCTACAGAGTAATAAACACGTAGACACACAACTTCAAATCAATAGGAAAAAAGAAACTTGAAGGAAAAACATAGATAATATACAAATGGGAAAATTTTAAAAGACGAAAAAGGTCAATGTTTTCTTTAAATAAAAATTACAACACCTTCACAGTTCCTACATGTGCAATTAGAAAACCAACTTACAGCTTGATAAGCTTCCCCGGGATCTCACCTCAGTTATCATCACCTTTCCCTTATTAATAATTGCTGCCTGAAAACTAGCTTGAGGTGGCCTCAAAGAAACTAGAAAGTGATACTGGACATTCTCAGGTCCTACGGCCCCCTGAATGATGCTCCCAATTTTAAAGCTGTAAGCTAAAAAGGGGTATGTAGCCCAGTCATGTGGCTCAGTGGTTGAGCATCCACCCATGAACAAAGAAGTCACTGGTTTGATTCCCAGTCAGGGCATATGCCCAAGTGTGGAGGCATGCAGACAATCAATGTTTCTCTCCCATCAAAGTTTCTATCTCTCTATCCCTCCCTTCCTCTCTCTCTAAAAATCAATAAAAATATACTTTAAAATAATAATAAAAAACTTAAAAAGGGGTATGTGGCTGACAGAGTCTATTTTGTCCAGTGTAACCCCATTAGAAATCCCCGTCAGGCCAAATTCTCAACTGATCCTCCCATTTGGCAAAGTAACAAAAACTATGCCTCTGTGTTTTAGCTATCAGTTGTTCTGAGTAATGACTTTTATGATGCCACAGGCTGCTGAGCCAATATAGCAGTGATGGCGAACTCATTTTTTTGGTTGATTTTTCTTTGTTAAATGGCATTTAAATATATAAAATAAATATCAAAAATATAAATCTTTGTTTTACTATGGCTGCAAATATCAAAAAAATTCTATATGTGACACGGCACCAGAGTTAAGTTAGGGTTTTTCAAAATGCTGACACGCCAAGCTCAAAAGGTTCGCCATCACTGCAATATAGTATGGGATAGCAAAAAGGTATGCCTCTACTCAAAGCTGTCTCCATACAAATGGCATTTAGACTACCAGAGGGGAAATGAGGGCATCTCTGTGTGTTTTTCGTTAACATCAAGGGTGGTAATGGGGGAGCCAATCAGGAAAGCTGAAACCCTTTAAGTCCTTTTTAAGTGAATAATCTCAAAGCAGAACATGGACTTCTGGGAATTTCCAGTTTATAACTTCTGACCTGACACAGCACATACTCTGTGGTGCCATGGTTTAGATTTTAAACTGGTTCTCTTCTTATGGTTGCTCCTGACACATGCTACAGCACTGGATTTGACAGAAATGATAGAGAAAACAAGAGGTAGGTCTCGTGTCTCTTTAGTGACATCTCTGTGCTGGCACCTAGGTTTTTATTTTGTGACATGATACAAACTTGGCCTCCACTTTCACTCCTGCTATGCACCTATGATGTTTCCTGAGAAGTTGGACCACCAGAGTGCAATACAGTATCATATGCTTGCACATATTTTCACACTTTATGCTCATGCCCATGAACTTTTTGAGACAGGAATCTGCATTATAACATCTTATACCTGGATGCATATTTGGTTGTACCTAAGTCGAATTTCACTCTTTTTTTTTTCTTCAGGTGGTTTAAATATAAGAGGAGCTGAATGATGAGAACAGGAGTAACCTCTATGCTTGGCATAAAAAAAATTAGTGGAAGGGCTTAGCCCTTGGTACGGAGTTGACACTTTCAGATCATTAATTTAAGAGAGCTTTATGAATCAGAATGTCAATAATATTTCAGTGGAAATGAAAACATGTACCTAAAGTACTTCAGGTTAATTCATAATTTATTGTATTAAAGTAGACAGTCATTTGTGAATCTTCATATTGCTGTTTGCTTTCAGAACGGTAAATATTCTAGCCGTAGAGATACTGAAATTATCAAAAAAATGTACTGTATAAATTGCTTGCTAAGGGAATCTGAGGTTCTTAGAATTTCTAGTGTTTATACCAGGAGAGGTTTAAACCTAGTGAGATAAATCTCCCCAGCATTGAGAAAGGAAGACAGGCAGCAAGTGAATATGATGCCGATGTGAGACTGTGCAAGATGGTGAGGGTGTGGGCCTAAGAGGGCCAGGGCCCAAGCAGAAGTGGGTGGAAACACAGCTGGTGGAAACAGGCAGGGAGAACTGGGGGTGGGAGAGAGAGGAGAGGCCACTAACCGAGAGTCTGACAATTAGGCTCAGAGAGTGAAATATGAACTTTTAACAACTTAAACAATGCTAATTTCATATCTTTGCATCTTAAACCAGTATTTGGGTGTTGGTGTGGGAAAAGGAATGTATATGAGCATAGGTATGCATAAAGTCTATAACCACATCCTAAATTGAAGACTGTTCTCATACAATCTTAAATGTTATTGTGCAATATGTAAGATACAGGCAAGTTTAAAAAATAATATAGTCAGCTTGCCCAGACAGTGTTGCTCAGTGGTTGAGCATCGACCTATGAACCAGGAGGTCACTGATTCAATTCTAGTAGGAGGTATGCAGGAGGCAGTCAATCAATGATTATCTCTCATCATTGTTTCTCTCTCTCCTTCTCCCTTCCTCTCTCTGAAATCAATAATAATAAAAAAGAATAATATAGCCAGCATAAAAACTAACATTATTGTAATAAAATAATCCAGTAAACTTTTGCAAATTGAGTCACCCTCTCTCACCCTTAAATTACCCAATATACTGTATTGAATGTCTATTATTTTCATACAATTTTTTTATTTATTACTAGGTGGGCATTAAACAACACATAGCATGATTTGTGTTTGTGTCTATGTGGGGTTAGATTATGTTTAACCTTTTCTTCACTGGATGCCATACTTGTCACTCCTCTACCCTACTGTCAGTGCTAAAAGTTGTGTTGGAGTCACTTTTATTCTACCACCTGATTAACAATGTTTCAGGGCACCATTTGTTCCTTTACCTCCCGCCACACTACTGTCCTTAGAATACTTAAGAAAGGCTCCATTTTCTCAGCAGGTCTAAATATCTCACACTCAGTGTCACATAATTTTTTAAAACTTCCAGATGCCTAAGGTTATATTCATTTAAGGTGTCCTATTACAGATAAGCATCGTAAAGTTCAGAATTGAGTCCCAGCTCTGTTTATCACAGACTAAGTTTGGCAAGTCATTTATCTTCCTAGAACTCATTTTGGGAACTTATAAAAGAGAAGAGGTGAACTTCACATAAATTATCTCCATTGCCCTTTCTAGTTCTAATATTTCTCCTTTTATTTTATTCTTTTCCCTAAGCATGGATGAATAGACTCACCATTCCCATTATTAAATTTTCTTTCCTTAAAACTCTGTTATTTCAGTAAATAGTTACTGAACAATATATGTGAGAATATTTCTACACATACTTCTCAAACTATAAACTAAATTGACTTTCAAAAAGCATTTTCTGGTCAATTCAGTTTAAGTAACTTATCTTCGCCTCTTAGTGTTCTGTGGCCTCTATTGAGTAGTTACTAATCTGAACATATAACACCTTTTGCTACACAATAGAAATCAATAACGTAGACTTAATTTGTCCCCCATCTAAGACAGTTACTAACCCAAGTGTCTCAGAGCTGATAGTTTCTGCCTGTGTGACACCTTCCCGGGAAAGAACTCAAAGATAACCTCAAATAAAGACACCAGTGCTCAACAGCAATCACCACCAAATAACCTGATTTTAAAATGACAGAGGATCTGAATAAACATTTTTTTAAAGACATACAGATGGCCAAGAGGCACCTGAAAAGATGTTCAACATCACTTATTATTAGGGAAATGCAAATCAAACCCATAATGAGATACCACCTTATACCTGTTAAAATGGTTATTATTAAAAAGGCAAGAAATAACAAGCGGAGAATATGTGGAGAAAGGAGAACTATTGAACATTGTTAATGGGAATGTAAATTGGTGCAGCCACTATGGAAAACAGTATGGTGATTCCTCAAGAAACTAAGAATAGAACTACTATATGATCTAGCTATTCCAATTGTGGGTATTTATCCAAAAGATACAAAAACACTAATTCAAAAATATATTTGTACCCCCTATGTTTATTGCAGCATTATTTGCAATAGCCAAAATATGAAAATAACCTAAGTGTTTATTGATAGATGAACACACACAAAATGGAATACTATTCAGCCATAAAAAGAATGAAATCAGGCCATTTGTGACAATATGGTTAGCCTCCTATATTATGCTTAGTGACATAAAGTCAGCTAGAGAAAGACAAATGCCATATGATTTCACTATATGTAGAATCTAAACAAAAACAAAAACAAGCAGTTAACAAACAAAACAAGATAAAAACAACCTCATAGATACAGAGAACAGCGGGGCTAAAGGGTTGGGGGTGG
Organism: Myotis lucifugus; assembly: GCF_000147115.1. Taxonomy (NCBI): domain Eukaryota; kingdom Metazoa; phylum Chordata; class Mammalia; order Chiroptera; family Vespertilionidae; genus Myotis; species Myotis lucifugus. The sequence goes on along the minus strand of NW_005871184.1, from coordinate 2,060,721 downwards.
GCAAAATGGCTGAAAGTAGTCAATTATATGGTGATGGATGATAACTACACTTTTGGTAGATATCACTGTAGTGTATACAGATGTCAAATTACAATGTTGTACACCGAAACATATAATGGTATGTAACAATTCTACTGTAATTTTTTAAAAAAGACACCAGTGCGGTGAGGATATGATTTCCCTTCTCATAATTTATGCACAGTTTGTGTTACTCTTGAAAAAAAAATCACTTTAAACTGAAACATTCTATGTTTATTTAATCCCTGATTATTTTTCATTGCAGAAAGCAAGGAAAATCAATTGAACAATCTTTAAGGTCCAGTAAAATGAAACAGACTTTTCTCCATTATAAAATATGATAACTTACCATTTCTTTGCTTTCAGTGAATGTAAAAAATCTTCTCCAAGATTCTCTGCTCAGGAAAAGCAAGTACTTGGTTGATGTAAAGGTTAAGTGTATGTTCTATTTTCATTCATTAAATGCTACTTGCTTTCTGCAGTATATATTTACATCCCCTGAAATTGTGGTAGAAAATTTTTATTTCTATGAACAGTTCTTGAACGGTCTCCAAGAACAAGACTGAATTTTCAATATTCCATGCTAATGCATGTAGAATAACTGTGACTGGCAGTGGATGGCAAATCCATTCATTCATTTCTTCAAATAATATTTCTTGAGTGTTAACTACTAATTTCAGCTCAAGGAACAATTATTGAATGTTGCCTCTTTGGCTGGCACTGCTTGATGCATCCATATGTAAAATACATATAGAGCTAGGAGTAACACACTGCAGTATATAGCTAGGAATTAAGTAGAAAAGCCTCAAGTTTCTCCTTTGAAATAAGAAAGAAAGAGGAGTTGTAAGTTGGCATTTGTATTCACAACCTTTAAAGATATAAACATTATACTTAAGAGTTTGCTAAAATATTTTTGAGCCCACTCACATTTGCTTCGTCAATCTAGAAGTAAACAGAATGAAAATCAGGAACATATTTCTGCCTTAGTATCCAAGGAAACTGAACTTGAGTGGCATATTTTCTTTTATAATTAAAATCTTGACACTTTATTTTGAATTAACATATTTATGGAGAAACTGTGTTTTACCTCTCTAACCATTTTATCTCTAGCAGATATTTACAATATCAAACTTTTAAAAAAGATATTTTTCCACAAGTGCTGACAGAAATAACAATGGGAAGTATTGCCTCTCCTTATATGTTGACATTATCAAGACATGTGAGAAATGGCATATATCTGAGTAATCATTGAATTTTAGTAAAACCACTTCCCAACAAGTGCACCATGTTCTTTCAAAATCATGAGACTTTTCATATTTAGCTCCCCAAATCTCATTAGACTGTCACTTTCTGGGAACCAAATTTCTTAACAATAAATAATTCATCAACCTCAAGAGGCTAAGAAAATTCTGAAAGGTATTCTCATTTAACAAAAGTGTGATGCTTAGTTTATTATAATGTAACAGGAAACTAAAAATAGCTAAAAAGTTCATAACTATATTTCAGAAAGACTTGATGAATAATACAATGGCATTCAATTGCATTGTGTAAAATGTTTGTTGGATTGCGTCTTCCCCCCTAATTATTGAACATGGATTTAAAAATAGATAGTTTAATTTCAGAGTGGAAAGGAGAGGGAGTGAGAGATAGAAACATCAATAATGAGAGAGAATCACTGATCAGCTGCCTCCTGCACGCCTCCTACTGGGGATCGAGCCCAGGCATGTGCCCTGACGGGAATCAAACTGTGACCTCCTGGTTCTAGGTTGATGCTCACCACTGAGCCACACAGGTTGAGCTGAATATGGATTTTTTGTGTGATATATGTACTGTCTAAATTTAATTGGATTAGCTTCTCTTTAACACATTTCTTATATCCCTAAAACTTGGTTTTCCAGAGTAAAGATTAGATTATATAAAGATCTATGATCCTCATAACATCTCAGCGCAAATAGTTGTTACTCTCTGGAGTATGTTATTGGGAAAGATTATGTGATACACTTTCCTAGATCTCTATAAGAAGAGAGAATTTGTCTACAGTCATTTACAACAGCTATAAAAATAAGCACTAGCCAGAATTTCCTTTCCTCCCTCCCTCTCTCCTTCCCTCTCTTCTTTTATAACTTCCTGTCTTCCTTCATTGCTTTTCTTCCTTTTCCTTTCTAATCCTTCCTCTTATTTTTCTTTCTTCAAACATATTGTGTGCCTATTATTTGTAAGATATTATGCAAGATGCAGGGAATAAAAAGATGAATAAGTCATGATTCTGTAGCATCTATTGTGACATCTTATAATAAATACAAAATAATCAACAACATAACAGACAGATAGATAAAGAAAACACTGCTGAAGGATAGAGGACTGGAATACAGATGCTCCTGAAGCCTGGTATTTCATTGTAACTTCCTGATTCCGTTTCTCTGATTTCCATGAGGATTCATTAACCCCAAACTGACTGGGAAGTCTCGAATTTAACTGGCCCCTAGGGCTAGATTAGAAATCAATAGGTACAATGCTTGTAAAATTTCATCTGATAGATTTTTATAGCCAAATCTTCTTTATTCTCTTTCTCACATTACCTCCCATGTTCCCATGCATTTAATCCCAACCCAGAGGCCACTGACCTTCTCCTTTTATTCTTTCTGAGCCACACAGCAGGCATGCGGAGGAGGAAAACAGAAAACTTTTCAATGTGTGCATCAAGCTGTCAGCCTGCTTCTGCCATGTTACTCTGATCCACTCCTCCCCCACTAGCCTCCACCTCAGCACCACTTATCTACCAAATACCAAAACCGGAAAGAAAATCTGCAATACAAAACTGGTCTCTCCAATTAAAAACAAAGCTCCTTAATGCCCATACAATTCACGGAGAACACAAAGCAGAGTATTGCAAGGCCTTGTAGTCTAGTCCTAGTGGAGGAAACAGGCACGTGAAGCCAATAGCTAAACTATTATCTATGTCAATCACTGTTCACTACAAACATACAGCTCCCTTAATCCTCACCTCAATCTATACTAGTAAAGTAGGGACATGATTACCTCCCATTTTACAGTTAAGGAAACTGAGGCACAGAAAAATAATAGGTACTAGAGCTAGGAAAGTATCTCGAGCTGCACTTTAGAGTGTCTAGAGTCCATGTTCTTAAACGTTAGGTGGGCCAGAAGGCCACTTTATGGTAAAGTGGTAAATGATATAGACATGTGCTCAGGGTGCTATTGAATCAAAAAGCAAGAAAATATCTTATCAGAGCTATTTCAGAAACCACTTCTTTTCCCCCAAGTCTAGAGAACAACTTGGAGAAGCCCAATGTTGCCTGCCCCATGCCAAGTGACTGCATGCCTCCTCCAGGTTAAGAACAACTCTTTATCTCAGCTACTTAATGACAGCTATGCCCTTGCACACATCCTATCCTATATAATAAAAGCCTAGGTGGCATTGCACAACATTGTCACAAGATGGCCACCCTCACGTCGTCACAAGATGGCCGGCAAGGGAAGGCAGTTGTGGGCGATCAGGCTAGCAGGAGAGGGCAGTTGGGGGCGATCGGGTCAGCAGGGGAGGGCAGTTGGGAGTGATCGAGCTGGCAGGGGAGGGCAGTTGGGGGTGATTGGGCCAGCAGGGAAGCAGTCAGGCATCAACCAGGCCAGCAAGGGAGCAGTTAGGAGTGATCAGACTGGCAGGCAGAAGTGGTTAGGGGCAATCAGGCAGGTAGACAGGCGAGCTGTTAGGAGCCAGCAGTCCCGGATTGTGAGAGGGATGTCCAACTGCTGGTTTAGGCCTGATCCCACTGGGCCTATATTGGAGAGGGTGCCAGACTGAAGAGGGTGCAGGCCGGGCTGAGGGACACCCGCCCCCCCCTCTCCCTGCACGAATTTCATGCACCGAGCCTCTAGTGTCATATAATATCCTTTTATGTGTAGGTGGCTCCAAATATTTGGAGTTTTATTGTTCCTATGACCTTCAGTCTTTGGTAATTACTTCATCTACCTCCTAACTTTCTCACCTCCATCCAATATTCACTGCACCACAGCAGCCTTTCCAAGTACTGGCAGAGTGTGAAGTTGGCTCCTTGGCATCTGTCAGATGCTTTAAATTTTTTTTAATTTTGCAGAAGACAAAATTTTATAATAATTGTAAGATTCCAGAGGACCTTTTAAAGAAATTACTTGGGATATGTTTCACTTTTATACCCATAGGGGAAAAAAAAGGATGAGAATGTAAGAATTGTCAATTTATGCCTGGTATAATTTGTTTTCAAAATTAAGCCAAAATTATAATTTGGGGGGGGGATAAAGTGAAGTAGTTACAAATGTCATTTTTTGTAGCTTTCCAACTCTGCAGGAACTGGATTTGGGCCATTTAAGAATAATTTCAACTGTTAAATCAACATGGAAACGAAGCAAGAAACTTGATAAAGTGGTTCCCAGCCTGGTGATTTAGGAGTTAAACTTCAGAGTTGACACTCCAGCATTTGGTAATTATCCCACCCCATTCTTGGCTGCAAAATCTGTGAAATAGCCTCCTTCAGGAAGAAGTCAGGTTTTCTTGTAATACCGTAATTGGTTAAGTGTAAATATGTTGCATTTAATAACCGAGTCCCTTAATTTTCAGAACAAATGGCACTCACATGCTTGCTATTAACCTTCTGAATTATGAATAAGCAATGCTAGGCTGCCACAAGCCATTGGATGTTCAAATGACTACCCCTATATTTGAGATGCTATCTACTCTAATGAAATGACAAAATAGAATTATATCAGAAGAAAAACAGCCATATATATACTAAATCATACAAATGAACCGTCTGTAATTCAGTAGTAATATAAGAAGGTGGCCTCAGGTAGACTTCTTTTTCTAAAGCTATTGTTTTGTTCCAAAGCAAAACTGAGGCCTGCTGCAATTGTTCTTACAACTAGCTAAGCACAAGTCAACCCCTTCTGGTAAAATGAGGCTAAAGTTATTACATGTTAGATAAAAAGGGGTTTAGAATTCACAAATAATTGTAGAAATAACTAATATATTATGTTATAATTATATGGGGAGGGTGTACATTGTAAAAACAGCCAACACAAGAAAATTACTTGGCCATATTAAGTCTTCATATATTAAAACTCTAAGTATGGGTATTAGAATATTCATGATAAAGTCAGAGTTCTATCCCATCTTTAGATAAATCATCATAAATTCAACCAGAAGACTAAAATCCAGTTGAGAGTCAGAAGCAAAAGCAAGTGGCTTACTAACCTATTCAAATGTATTAACATTGTGTATTATGAAATAAAATAAATGCAAAAAGTACAATAGAAATACTTTTAACCACTGCAATTGAGTCTGATAGTTAACTGATTAATCTGAAAAATGAGTTAAATTAGCAAACAATAAAAAATTACAGGCATCATAAATATTTTATATTATTAAAGTAAATAATAAATAAGTTCCAGTCTTTCAATGTAAAATGAAAGCCATTCCCTTGAGAATATATCCACTGATGGGAATTTCACCTGGCCTTTCTTGCATAAACCACACCCATCCTATTAACTAAGATTTCCAGTTTCAGCTCTTTTAAAGAATACAGGAATTTAGTATCCTTTAAATACTTTAGTGAAGCAAAAAACATGCTTTTAGATTTCCATGGTTTGTAATCTTTTCTAAATATTTCACCTACACTTAATTTGACATAATTCTCAGCTATTTTTCTTTATTGGATCATTCGAAAGCATTTAATTTAATCTTCATAAAGTATCTCTCTTCTATTGCCCATTTATATTTTGTTGATTTTCATAAATATTAAATTACATCAAGATAAATACCATTGACATAAAATGTTTAGGACAAATAAAACTATATAACTCATCAAGTGGGAGCTGTAGTACATAAATATATGAATAGATTACATGCCATACGTATTCAGGAGGCTACAGGAATCAGATTTATCTTTTACAGAGAAAATAAGGAATGCTGTTGTTCCATAAAATTTATTAAACAAAAGTTAAGTAAAACTTAATTTTTAGTAGGTAAAATAGTTGTAGGTAACAATCTATATATATAAAAAGCCAGCAACCAGAACACTGGAACAACCAGAACAACCGGTCGCTATGACGCCCACTGCGACCAGCAAACTACTTGATCAGGGGATGGGGTCGGCCGGTCAACCTCCCATGGCCCCTCCCCCAAGCCGGCCCTGCGCCTGATAGGCCTCTCCCACCTTGATCGAGGGCGGGGCAGCTGGCCAACCTCCCGCAGCCTCACCCCATGGGCAGCCCCACCCCTGATCATCCCCATCCTAATAGGGGGCGGGGTTGTCCAGCCAACCTCCTGCATCCCCTCCCCCACCCAGCCCCACCCTAGACCAGCCCCCTCACCCTGATCAGGGAAAGGGCCAGCCGACCAACCACCTGCAGCCCCTCCCCCTGGCCATCCCCTCCCTCGCCTCCGATGGGCCCCCACTACCCCGATTGGCCCGCAGCTCCTCCCCCAAGTATGCCCTGCTCCTGATTGCCTCCCCACCCCAATAGGGGTTGGGCCGGCCAACATCCTGCAGCCCTTCCCCCTGCCCAGTCTTCCACCCCAATCAGGGGCAGAACAGGCCAGCCAACCACCCATGGGCCCTCCCCCAGGCCATTGGACCTCGATTGACCGCCACCCCAATTGGGGGCGGGGCCAATCACCCACGGCCCCTACCCCCAGCCAGCCCAGCCCTGATCGGGCCCCAATCAGGGCAGGCCAGCCAGCCAACCTCTGGCCATCTCATCCTCCCAACAGGCCTGGCCCCAATCCACTGATTGGGGCCAGGCTGGCTGGACCCCACCCATGCATGAATTTGTGCACTGGGCCTTTAGTATGTTATAAGAATGTACTAATACAGTATATTGCAATGTGTTTTACTAAACTTATAAATGTTTCAGTTACTTTTATTATATAATATAGAAAGAATCATTTTATCCAGGAGTTTAAAAATATTTTTAATTAACAGGCAAATGCATAAAGATATTTATCATTTCAATTCATCAAATCCATAATGTAAAGGCCTTGGCTCAGCAATGCTGAGGTTCTTCTAGTCTTTCTTCATGGTTTTCAAATGCCGTTGCAGTAAGAGATATGAGTTTTAAAATTTTCCATAGTCAGTAGGTACATGGCATGCCCTTTAATATCTGAGATTTTAATGTTTTCAATTTCTATTAGTTTTTAACTCCCCTCTTTCTTTTGACAAAAGAAACTTGATACTAGATGAAAAATATTAAATATATTCTATTTTTAATCTTCTTGTGTTTATTTTGAAAGTAAACAAAATTATTATAGTCAGGTTTAACATTTTTGAATATCTAGAGTGTTTAAATGTCAATGACCTCCCCGCAGAACATCAATAACATTAGAAAGCTTTTACTTCCCTCATTTGTTCTTCATTTTTTCAGTCAATTATTGAGGAGAATAAATAATAAGTTTGTATACTTTTGTTGTTCACTATTGATTCTCACATGTCATTACTTCTCCTGTAGACTTTCAGCTTCTTTCTGGAATGCATTTTCTAGTCTTTTAATAGTTACCACTTATTTTATGCCAAAAATATGCCAATTTTATTTCTCAAAAATTTAAGTGCACTGTAGAACCTAATAATATCTTGCATGTAGAAGATGCTCATTATATATTTGTCAAATGTGAGAATGAACAAGTAAGCAAATACCAACCTTGGCCCTAGGCATGTCATATATATATAAGTCTCATTGTTACAAAACTCTATAAGGAAGGTTTTCTCTCCATTTGTGAAGGAGAAAACTGAGCTTCAAATGTTAGTAAGTAAAACTTGCCCAAAGTCATATCACATAAACCTTTAAGATTTGGATTTAATTTTATGTCTATCCAACATCAAATAGCATGTTTTGTCAATTTATTGGGTTCTTGAACCCAAGGAATGAAGGCTCTCACAATAGAAAAAGAAACATTGAGATTCATGAAGATGATGCATTTATGGATAAATTTATATTAGGAATGAATTTTATCTCTTTTCTTACTTTCACCATTCTCTTGTTTCCTTTCTTTTTATTATTTTCTCTACACTTTGGCTACCATTACTATATAAGTGACTGGTAGAATTAATGCAATTGATGGTGGAAAAAATTGAATGAAAAGGACAGGAATCAAGGGGAAACAATAAAGGAAAAAACAGAGAATATAGACACATGGATTAATAAATATTATGTCCAAAGCATCTCAGATTCAATCACTGCTTTGCAGAAAGGTTTCTCACAAATATGATAGTATCTTTAGATTTTTGCAGAAGTTTTACTTAAAAGTATTTTATAGTCAATGTTTTTGTTTTCAAGTTTTGAAGTTTCTGAAATTCAAAAACTCTAGAAATGTTGGATTTACTATACACTATATTGAAGTTTCAAATCCTTGCATATTTTATTTTATAATGAAGAGACTTTTTCAAGTCACTTCACTACTTTCATTGCCATGGGAATAAAAATAAGGCAAAAAGAAGCAAAAATGCAAGTGAAATAAAATATCTTTTTTTTTCTAAATATAATTTTATTGATTTCAGAGAGAAAAGGAGAGGGAGAGAGATACTAGTAGAAACATCAATGATGAGAGAGAATCATCCATTGGCTGCCTCCTGCATACCCCACACTGGGGATCGAGCCTTGCAACCCAGGCATGTACCCTGATTGGGAATGGAACCATGACCTCTTGGTTCACAGGTCCATGCTCAACTACTGAGCTATGCCAGCCAGGCCTAAAATATCTTTTTGAGATGCTCATGTTGTGATCAGGTCATGGAAATTTTTTTTAAATATATTTTATTGACTTTTTACAGAGAGTAAGGGAAAGAGATAGAGAGTTAGAAACATCGATGAGAGAGAAACATCAATCAGCTGCCTCCTGCACACTCCCCACTGGGGATGTGCCTGCAACCAAGGTACATGCCCTTGACCGGAATCGAACCTGGGACCCTTAAGTCCGCAGGCCGATGCTCTATCCACTGAGCCAAACCGGTTAGGGCAGGTCATGGAAATTTTTTTAAAAATAAAACAACTAAGAGCTTAGATCTTTTTGTTTAAACATTTCCCAATAAAACCTATCTAAGTTATATTCTAAATACAGTAGGTCCTCATGTTACGTCGGAGATCCGTTCCTACGGCACAACATAACGCAACACTGTAAGTCAGAACCCAACTACATAAGCACCTACGTCACTCACATGGAGCACATACACAGCAGTAATGAAGTGAAACAGTAAAAAACATTTAAAAGAAAGCTAACAATTCCTGACCTTTACTTGTGGTAAGTAAATAATAAAAAACATAAAGCACATATGTACATATGTCGAAGTGACAGAACTTTTTTTTTTATAAATAAATGGGAGATGGCGACCTAACCACAAAATGACGTACATGAGTCCGACATAACCCGAGGACTGTCTGTAGTCACTTTAGTGTTCTCTGAGATAAACTGCTTGATTCCAAAAAAAATTTATGCCTCTGATTTTGCCCAACATATGAATTAAAAGTAATGCTTTTATGTATTCAACTTGGGAACTATATAGAGAAAAAATTCCTGTGACACAGGAAGAAATAATTCATAAATATAAAAGCAGAAATTAATTTGAGTTAATTGAAAAGAAAAAAACAATTGAATTAAGTCATAATTTTATCTCAGGGTATATCTGCTCAGGGTCTATAGGAAGTCTCTCAAAGTCATGTGTTTTTTCTCCTGATAAGGAAAGAGGGTCAAAAACAGTTTCTTTTGTGTGAGATCAACATGACTATATACCCATGGTCTTGTCCTGGGACTATGCTAAACTCTCCTCCCCTCTATCTTAATATATATAGTCCAGCGGTTCTCAACTGGTGGGTCGAGACCCCTTTGGCGGTCGAACGACCCTTTCACAGGGGTCACCTAAGACCATCCTGCATATCAGATATTTACATTATGATTCATAACAGTAGCAACATTACAGTTATGAAGTAGCAACGGAAATAATTTTATGGTTGGGTCACAACATGAGGAACTGTATTTAAAGGGCCAGAAGGTTGAGAACCACTGATAGTCCAAAGGGATCAAATTGCCTGAATGCTCTGTAGAACATTACCTTGAGCCATCATATAAATGATATTACATTAATCAGACTAAGATATACAAGATACATACAGTCCAAAGAGTAGGAGATAACACAATTTTGGCTTGCAAAATTCCTGAAACTTTAACAACCAGCTCCTGTGAGTAGGTTTAATTTGACCTTTGATAGTTGACAAATAGAGAATATTTTATCCGCCTTCTTCACTGACCATGACTACCCTTGCTACCCAGGGTAGAGGTATGGAAGATTTCCATTAGATAAAAAATGCTTCCATGACACCAAGGTGCTCAATCTATTGGAACCTATAACACATAGACCCGGGTGACTTTCTAGCACCAACCTCTTCCTTTGTGCTCCACTTCTCTCTACACATATTTCTTTGGTCCTCATCATGTTCAAAAACTTAAAAAAAAAAACTATTTATTTAAGATGCATTTACTATTGCCCTAGCTGGGTAGCTCAGTTGGTTTGAGCATCCTCCCTATATGTCAAGGTTGTGGGTTCGATCTCCAGTCAGGACACATATAAGAAGCAACCAAACGAATGCATAAGTAAGTGGAACAACAAATTGAAGCTTCTCTCTCTCTCTCTCTCTCTCTCTCTCTCTCTCTCAAATCAATTTTTAAAAAGATGCCTTTACTATTGAAATGTGATTATACTTCATGGTCACCTGGCCCTGAGACTATTTCAGGGTCTGTGCAGTCCTCATCTCCAGGTTCTTCCCTGTGAGGTGGACCTCTCTGCACCCCTAGACCAGATGGGTAACAAAAAGTTACTGGTTTCCTAGAGGGGAGGGTTTGGAATGGAACTTGAACTTGCAGGCTGGGTGTCCAAATGCATGCAGATAAGGTCCTTCACAGTGTGAGACAGCCAAGGTACAAAGAGACAGAGTAGCCCGGCCAGTAAGGCTCAGTGGTTGAGCATTGACCTATGAACCTGGAGGTCACGGTTCAGTTCCTAGTCAGGGCACATGCCTGGTTTGCGGGTTTGATCACCAGTGTGGGACATGCAGGAGGCAGCCGATCAATGATTCTCTCTCATCATTGATGTTTCTATCTCTCCCTCTTCCCTTCCTCTCTGGAATAAATAAAAAAATATATATATTTTTTTAGAAAAATAAAGAGACAGAGCAGGCTAAGCCTCCATTTGTAGTATTGCTAAGGCCACCAAATGATATAGGTGAGCCTAGGGAAGAATATTCCAGATAAAGAGATCAGTGAAAGTGGCAAGTGAAACAGTCCTCATGTTTCTCATCCCTAATGTCCGTCTGCTCAGTACCACCTCAGAAATCACTGTGCTTTTTCTCTTGACCCCATAGATTAGTGACCTTTTCTATTTCTATGATCACTGAGGAAAGATAGTACCACCACAACCAATCCTATCCCTTCCTCAACCTGGTTCCTATCAAAGCTACTCTTCTAGAAGTTAATACACAGAATTCCTAAGTTTGTTATCCAAGGGACTTGTGTCCTACTCATACTTACAGTTCATTACTTATTTACTTTGAGCCTCTAATACAGTGGTTCTCAACCTGTGGGTCGCCAACCTGTGGATCGCGACCCCTTTGGTGGTCGAACGACCCTTTCACAGGGGTTGCCTAAGACCATCGGAAAACACATATATAATTACATATTGTTTTTGTGATTAATCACTATGCTTTAATTATGTTCAATTTGTAACAATGAAAATGCATCCTGCATATCAGATATTTACATTACTATTCATAACAGTAGCAAAATTACAGTTATGAAGTAGCAACGAAAATAATTTTATGGTTGGGGGTCACCACAACATGAGGAACTGTATTAAAGGGTCGCGGCGTTAGGAAGGTTGAGAACCACTGCGTCTAATAGGATCCAACAATGTTCCATGTTCAGGTTTACTCCATACACCTAGTTAGTTCCAGGGCACTTGTGTGCCTTGTTAATAATGTGCCTTGTTCCACAATGACTCTGACAGGACCCTGTGGGCACTGGCAATTGCTGCTGCAGCCAAGCAGAAGCTGATCGTAGTTACTGCCATCCGCCACTGGGCCTGTCACTGCTTTAAGGAAACCACACCCTGGCGTCTCACCGTTATGTTTAGTGCTCTGCCCTCTGGAGTCACCAACTCCTTAAGATAAGAAAAAGCATCAAGACATTGTATGCATCTGCTGCCAAGTGCTATACATTTTCATCTTGTTTGAAGTCAGTGAGCGGAGCCTAAGAAATCTCATATTTAATCTCACCTTCACTTAGAAAGCTCACACAGACTCATAAAGGGAAGTATTTTTTTAAATCTAGAGTCATTAAGTCATCATTGTCTTTTTGAGAGCAGACTAACTTCCTGTATGAATATATATATCAATGTAAATATATATTATATATTTTACATATATTTACATACAGATGCTATATATATAATAGTGTATACATATTTGAGGACAATAAAAAGCGTGGCATAAAATTCCAGAAGAGAGACCCTTTGGAACAAACCAGAATGTAACACATTTTCATTCTTTCCTAACAAAGAGTGAATGTCTCAAAAATGAAAGCAATCCTCACAAGCAGAGCTCTTAGATGTCCTGTCCCCCTGCTCCCATAATTGCCCTGACTATCTCCAGTGAACTTCATGAGCCACTGGGTAACCATTCTATAAAAAGGCTTCCTCTGTTGTGTAAATTCATAATGTTCAAGTTCCCAGGCTGCCTTACAACTGGAGTCTTCCTTATGGGCAATTCCTCAAGGAATTCATTCAGCTTAATTTTAGTATCACACAGGGACAGTGGGGCCTCTCTAAGTAAGTTCTTTTAAAGCATCCTCTAAATGAGGGAATTCTCTGTAGGACCTGGCTGTCACTAATTGCTTCTCAGTCAGTAATAGTCTTTGAAAGGAAACATCTGCCATTGCCCTCAGGGTGAGTGCTTGGTTTTGCTTTCCTCTGGTTTCTCACTGCACTCATCTCTTGTCTTTATTTGGGATTGTGGCGGGGAGGTATTTCGTGATACCTTTCCCCACGCCTGGGATAAAACTCATGTGATTTAATCAATGAACAGTCCGTGTTGACTCAACTTCTGAGATGCCTATTTGTCCTGCTGACATGTTTGTAATCACTTGTAAGCATTCTGTTTACATTCCCTTTTTTGTTTTAAGTAGAAACTTCAAGTAAATAGTAACCAACGGAGTCTTTCCCCCTTGTTATTCTAAAATCTAAGAAAAATAAATTTACTGCATCGATTGTAACTTCATTAGTCATGGCAGCCAAATGATAGGATGTTGAAAACTAACATTGTGTGTAATACCATCATAGAATGGCTAATGGAGAAGTAAACCATGGTTATAAAATTTACATTTTTCTAGTACTTTACAGAACCAAATTAAAAAGGGAATGAGGTTTGTAATCATTGGTATTGATAGTTTTGGTACTTGTAGTTAGAGATCAGTGAATTTTAAAGCTATTTCATATAGAATATTTTATATATAGCTAAGCCATTTCTTCAAAGGCATTGTGGGGGGGGGGAATGAAAGCACTTTAAAAAGAGGTAGGGATATATAAGAGATACTATGTATCTTTGAAATTAAGTCATTTGTTTGACCATTGAAACCTTCTTTTAAGTAATGAAGATATATATATATATATATATATATATATATATATATATATATATATAATTACAGGCCTGGTGCATGAAATTCGTGCACAGAGGGGTCCCCTCAGCCCAGCCTGCACCCTCTCCAATCCGGGACCCCTCGGGGGATGTCCGACTGCTGGTTTAGGCCTGATCCCCGGAATTGGGCCTGAACTGGCAGTCAGACATTCCTCTCACAATCCTGGACCACTGGCTCCTAATCACTCACCTGCCTGCCGGCCTGGTTGCCCCTAACTACCCCTCCCCCCACTGGCCTGATTGCCCCTCACTGCCTCTGTGTGACAGCCTGATTGCTCCTAACTGCCCCCCGCCCCACCGGCCTGGTCACCCCATGCAGCCTGCTGTTCAGTCGTTTGGTCATCCCTCACTAACCCCCCTGCCAGCCTGGTCGCCCCACACAGCCTGTTTGTTCAGTCATTTGGTCGTCCCTCACTAACCCCCCTGTCAGCTTGGTTGTAGGCAGCCATCTTGTGAGGGCATGAGGGTTAATTTACATATCACCTCTTTATTATATAGGATGTATGTGTATATATATATACACTCAGATGTACAGAGTTCAATTAATCTGTGGTTCAGGACATACTCTCACCATTGGTCTAAGTATGGTTTCCCTTGGTATATATGTATGAATATATTTTTAATAATATATTCATACATTTATATGCCTACACCCATCATAACAACTAGAATTTTAACAGTAACTTATATATCACTACTAGAGGCCCAGTACACAAAATTTGTGCATGGGTGGGGTCCCTAGGCCTGGCTGGCGATCAGGGCTGATCAGGTTCCCCGCATCCCTGCCTCTTCCTTCCCTCGCTACCTGTGCACCACCACCGCATGGTTCACCGCCTCCCTGCCTCCCCCCCTCCTCCTTCCCTCACTGCCTGCATCTGTCACCACCCACCCCAGTTCCCCATCCCAGCCTGGGGCCTGGCCCCAATTGGGCAATTGGGACCTGCTGGGGAGGGGGAAAGATCAAAAGATTGACCAGCAGGCCCTGCTGACTGCGGGGAGGGGCCAACTGCCACTGCAGTGGGCGGGCAGTGGGCCAATGGGGGCCTGTTGACCGGGGGAGGAACCAGGGGAGGGACCCAGGAGATGGGCCACCGGCCCCAAGGAGGGAGCCAGCACTCAACCACCCCCGGTTCTCCATCCCAGCCTGGGGGCCTGCCAGCCAGGGGGAGAAACTGGGATGTTGGCCAGCAGGCCCCATTGGCGATCAGGGCCTGCAGGCTGGGCAGCTCCTGCATTGAGCGTTTACCTCCTGGTGGTCAGTGCACATCATAGCAACCGGTCGTTCCAGTCATTCCAGTTTGTTCTGTTGTAACGGTCGCTTACGCTTTTATATATATAGATGATTCTCCCTCATCCTATCCCTCTTCAACTTCTATTTAAGGAAACTGTTATCTTGAATCTCTTGCATATCTTTCTCTTGCTTTGTAAAAAATAAAGTTTTATTTTATAAATATTTCTAAAATATATTATTCATTTCTATTGTTTTTAATTTTTTTTAAATGCATCCTCTATATATAAAAGCCTAAGCAACCGTTATGACTGGTCGACCGAACGACTAGTTGACTGGTCGCTATGATGATGCACTGACCACCAGGGGGCAGACACTCAATGCAGGAGCTACCCCTGGTGGTCAGTGCACTCCCACAGCCAACCTCCCGCAGCTGGCCAACCTACCGCAGTCCCTCCCACCAGCCAACCAGCCCTGATATCCTGGATCGCTGGCCAGGCTGAGGGACCCCACCCATACACTAATTCATGCACCCGGCCTCTAGTATTATTATAATGTACTAGAACTACTTTTTTTCTAATCTTATATGTTACATGAACACCCATCTATATTTTTGGTTGTAGATGTAAATTTTTATTTCTATGTTTATCACTATTTTAAACATTTTTCTTACTTTTAAAAATATTCTTATAGTTTTCTGGATGAAATAAACTGATGACATGCATCAACTGCACAATTTGTATAACATTAAAAATATTTATATTAAACTCAAATGAAGCTATCCCAAGATGATACTTATGCTTTTACTCTGAATAGAAAGAACAAGAAAAATGTTTTTAAACAAGCAATTTTGCCTCAAAACTATAAAGTAATGAAACTAAGTTTCTATAACCATTCAAAAAATGAGATAAAAAAGTTTTCATGTATTTTAGGATTAATCATTACCAGTATAGCTTTCTACTAAACTATTTTAATCCAGAATTTATAACCAAAACTAAACATCATGGGCTGAAGGCAAAAATGAGACACAGGTGTCAAATTGAGCCAAGCTTTCTGCTGTCTATGCTATGGCTGGAAGATACACCTGGTGTAGAACCTGACTGCAGGTAGTAAGAGGTTCTCTGTTGTGTAAACAATGAAGGGTCAACTTCCCAAATGGCACCTGGAAATTTGAACAATGCCACCTTTCTGTACACATGCCTTTGATATTGTCTTCCCACAGCAACACTGGGCTTGACTATGTGACATGCTTTGGCCAATGGGAAGTACAAGCTTAACTCAAACAAAGACTTGAAAAAGTACTGGCATGTTTTCTTTTCCTCCTTTGCATCCTACCTGTGCCATGAGAATATTCCAGGGCTAGCCTACTAGAGGGATGTGATAGATACAAAAGAAGTCACCCCAGCCAAGGCTTTCTAGATCAACCAGCTTCAGTAAACAGAATAGCTAAACTAACTTCAGACCTATGAGCAAGTCTACCTGGGATCAGTCAAGCCCAGCCCAGATCATCAGATCCACCTGCCTACCCATAACATGGGGAGAAAAAATGGTTATTGTTGCCCTAGCTGGTTTTGCTCAGTGGATGGAGCATCGGCCTGCAGACTGAAGGGCCCTGGGTTTGATTCCAGTCAAGGGCACATGCAGCCTCAATCCCCAGTAGGGGGGCATGCAGGAGGCAGCCAATCAATGATTCTCTCTCATCATTGATGTTTCTATCTTTCTCTCCCTCTCTGAAATCAATAAAAACATATTTTTTAAAAAAATGGTTGTTGTTTTAAGTCACTACGTTTTGGGGGGTGATTTTATTGTACTTTTGCTGCTGTTATTTATACTTTCTAACTGACTTGCCCTTCATAGTGGTCTTCTTAGGTTCACTCACCTGGCAGATGCCGGGCAGTGGTCTCTGTCTCCCCCAACTTCTACCCCTATTTCTTGGACAGATGTTTCTGGATAGTTTCCCAGACTTTGGGGCTAATGTCTTCACTTTTCCTACCTGTAATTCTCTGCTTTTTCTGTCACAGCTTCTTAATCCTTCCATCCACAACTCCTAGTCAACTCTCCTCTTTAGTTCCTTAATAGATCTTGATGTCACATTAAACCAGACCCAAATGACAACTACCACAAAGCTGGTTTGTCTTTCTTTGAAGGCAAAGAAGGGCTTAATTTTCAAGTGCTCCCAGAGGTGAAGACGGTCTTTCTTTTTGGGATGTGAGGCAGGGGGTTGAGGGGGATATTGAGACTCTGAATGCTTAACTTCTTCTAATGAAATAAATAAGAAAATAAAAAGAGATAACCAAATTAAAACAAGTTGGATAGTTCTATCCTTCTATACAAGTACTCTTTGCAGGTAAGTGTAATCCAAATTTCATGTTAATAATAATGACTCATATTTTAAAAGACTATAACCCCCTATGAAGTTTCACCTATTTATGTTTACTGATGTTCAAAGAGTTTATCACATGTGTCACAACCATCCTGTCAGTCACATTAACTACTTGGACTCTAACCCCCTTTCCTGCTCTGCTCATTCATTGATGCTCACTGCCTGTGAAGTTATCTGAGGCTGCCTTAACTTTAAAACTACGGTGGGGAGTACTAAAAGGATTCTAATAATTGTGCCAAGACTAATATCTATTAATTCTCCTGATATTACCAACCTCGGGATGCTATGTTTGAGCAGAGGTGGGGGAATATTCTTCCTAATACTGTCTCATATCCAGAACCTATATGCTGCCAAAGAAGTCCTCCTGTTGTCCCATGGTCAGGATTTTGCTTGAAGTTTCTGCCCTTCCATAAATCTCAGAAATTAGTTCATAACATTGTCCAGGAGACAAATACTTCAAACTACCACCTTGCTGCCCTCCACATCCCCATTTTATCCAATTCTACTATTCCTTGGCAGTCAACCTCCCCATACTAATCAATTCATGCAAATAGATACCTTCAGACCACCCACTGTATTGGCTCCTTAAATGTTCCTGTGTTTGCATGAATCTCAGTGATAGATTCAACTTGGGTTCAAGGTGGAATGGGACCCCCCTTTATATTGCCTTAGGAGAACTTTAATATGCTGTTAATGTAGATTTAGGAGAGTTTTATTAGCTATTACTGTAGACATTACATTAACACTATTATTTCATCTCATTCTCTCACCAAATGATCAGATCATCACAGAAATGAATAAATATGAGACATTTCCAATATCTCATTAAACTTTTTAGTCATCAACCCTCTGGGCTTAAACTGTGAAGAGAGAAAGGAACTCAACCTCCCACATCTTCTCCGCTCTCCAATAAACCAACCACACCTGCACAGTGTCTGGCACGTGGAAGGCATTTAATATCTAGCTGATGAATGAAGGGATGTGCAAACCCCTTCTTACCTATCTACAACTTCACATTCAAAGAACATGAAAGCATCAGAAGTAGGGGGGGATGGGGGACAAGTGGCAAGAAGGATGAACTAGTTCAGGTTGCATGGTGCCCAGAGAATTTGCAGACACTCGGATGCAGGAGAGGATGTGATAGTTGTCTAAGCGGAGCCGTAATGCCATTGTTCTCTTCTCTTCCTCATCTCAAGCTCTGTATTCCCCTCCATACAACCAGTAACTGTACTGGTGGAAGAAGTTTAACAAATAATTATAACTACAGCCAGCTTTGCTCTTGTTCTAATATTTCTAAAATGTTACCCATTCTACTTTGTTTAGCATTTATCGCAACATAATCTGTTTTACCACAGTATTCATAAACACATTCCTTTTAATAGCCAATGGTAAAACTGCCTTGACAGAGAGAATGAGCAAGCATCTGTTCTAGAACTCAAAAGATGTACTGCATAGTGAAATGACCTTTATAAAATATACGTATTTAACAATTTTGGCTGATTACAAAAGGAAAAAATAGAGAGAGACCAACTGAATCTTTGAGATGACAGTTCGAGCTGTTCAGGCAGCCAAACCAGGAGATATCCTGCTTCCTCTGGGATCGCCCGAATCTGCCACGGTCAGATTTACAAAAAAGAACCCAGGTTCACGTATTTGTGACTTCTAGTCAAGTGCTCTTAAAAGCCAAACCATTTTTGATGGTTTTTATAATATATTAGAAAGGATATTACAAATGTCTTTGATTGAAGGTCCAAACTCAAGGCTCTCTATAACTGTTTTGGATTTAAACAGTTTTATATTTGTAATGGATACAGAGAAATTCTCATTTTCTATTTTATGAGTTAGAGAGCTGTGTCTGGGGCAATTTAAATTGCCTTTTAAAACTTATAGACACTGGTGGATCTAAAATCATAACCTTAACCAAAAAACTCCGTAAGTTCAATTTTAAAGAGTTTCAAAAACTGGTTCTGGGAGACTCCAAGGAGCTGGCTTGGCCAAGCCAGAAAATTTCTTCGCCTCTGGCAAGCACACTATCTACTCCTATCCTCATCGCCCAAGTCTAACATCCAAATCACACATTCAAGATTTCAACTGGCCTATGTAATAGGTGTAGTTCTTCACCATTTCCAGGTACACCTGTCTTTATGTCACACCCGCAAATGCGAGGTGGCTTTTCCCCATTCCTAGCCACCACTCTTTCCCATCTCCTACTCCCAAACTAAGAAATCTGTGACTAAAAAAAATAAAAAATTAGAAAAAACTAATAAATATACAATGTCAAAATATTTGAAGACAGCAACCCTATGAAATAGGTACTAGTTCCAGCTTTATTTTACAGAAGAAGAAACCGGGCACACCTGCATTAAGTAACTTGCTCAGAATGAGCTAGTTGATGGTGAAACCCTAATTGGAGGTCAGGCAGCCTGGCTTCAGCGTCTGTGTTCTTCACCACTACATTGCACTACTTCTTAGAATAAATGTTAGTACACATTTTCTAAGGAAAGGGTAAGATTATATTTTTAGTTTATATTTTCAATAGTATCGTCCTTGTTGTACGTAAATGAATGAGGTTCAACTGTGGTCATCAGTCCCTTGTCCTCTGGCCCAAGAGAAAAGGGAAGCAAGAGACTGCCACTTCTCCTCTCTCCCAGCATCAGAGTTGAAAACCAGACAACTTCCAAAAGTAATTTTTAACAAACAGTAAAGGTCACAGTCAGCACAGTTTTTCCAGAATGGATTGTAAGAGGAAGAAGGCGTTTCAGATAGCTCCGGAGCCAACGTACAGGTTTTATCCCATTTGCTATTTTCCCCTGGTAAAAGTGCTCCATTCATCAATAGGAACTGGCTGGAATTTTTCACAATAAATACCAAGTTGAGATATGAAGATAGGATGCAATGCCTACTTAAGTAATCTTCAACATTTGAAGGAATTTGCTGATATGTTGACCCACATCTACTTTGCCTTTCATCATGGCCAAGAAAGTAGAAATTCGATATGATTTGTAATACGGTATTTGGTAACTAATTTTTGTTGCTGTGTTGTTAATCAAGATTGCATTTAATTCGTCAATGGCTGAAACGAAGCCAACCGTATTCATGGAAAGTAACTACTCATTCTAAAGGCCTGTGCTCCCAGTAGGTGGAGCTATAGTGCTGGTAGATGGGGACAAACCATCCTGACTCTGTTTCCTCCTTCCCAATCCTAGCCCAGAGATGGAACTGCAGAAGCTAGACCGGAGATGTCTTAGCCTGATGTTTTGTACCTTGGTGCACAGTTCTCATTGTGCTTGCAAATTTTTTAGGTCATTTTAAAAAGTTGCAGATACATAGGAGTGTGCCTAGGAAATGAGTTGTTTGTTTGTTCTAACTACTCCAGTGATCCTATCTTACAACCAAGGATAATAACCACTGGCCTGGTAGAGGAAAGAAAACACATTCAGAAAGAAGAATATAGAGGAGCAGTAATATCATAAAATAAAGCCTTTTATGACAAGAATTTGTGAGTTTCCACATTTAATCCACTAACATAAAACTGAATGAACTGCAAATACAATGTGTCTCGTTTATAAAAACATGATTTCTTTTAGCTAAATTTTTGGAAAATATGAAATTTTATTTTTATTTTTTAAATCTCTATCTCATGCCTAAGATATGTTGATTTTTTAAAGAGCAACCATGTATTATACATAATATGTTAGTGTAGCCCCTCCACTGTGCCTCTTGCTTTTCCCATAAACTGAAGTTTGCCAGAAGCAGCAAATGAATACAATGATTTCTGGAAGTTCTTTCCAGTTGCCCAATAACAAGTCCTTTTCCTTTCTGCAGCAAGGCAGATCATTAACACAAAAAGATAGGTGATCTTATTGTTCGTACATAGGAAGAATAAGGCAAAGGTGCAGCAACTTCAGAGTTAGCCTCATTTTCCACCTTGATTTGTTGTTACCATGATTGTGCAGGAAATACCCCAAATCTCATTTCCACCATGATGTCGCTAGCAGAGGCTCATTAACTGAGAAGCTAAAATGTTACCTCTGGCCTCACCTGCACAGCCCATCCCAAAGCTTCATGAGGGGTGCTAGAAATGTTTAAAAACAAAATGGTAAAATGTAAGATATTTTCACTGCAATGGCAAAGACCATTGACTCTCTCCACTCCAACTTCTCCTCTGTCACACTTCACCTTGTATTGGTGGCATTGGAAGAGCCACAAGCAGTTTGGTTTAGTGGGATGAATGTAGGTGGTTTATAGTTATTTCCATCTACAGTAAAGTTATTGGTAGCAAAGTCTCATATACTACCAAGTGACAAAGCTAATATTCTCACTTCCTTTAGATTGCCCTTCATACGCTTAGTGATACACCAGCAGACCTTTTTATGACTATTTATCCTCATGCTCAGCCCGCCTGTCATGGTAGTTTATGTCCCCACTCCTCTCTAGCTCTGGCACCTTTTTTTCTCTTTTGCCTTTTTGCATCTCCTATCTTACCTGCACGCTACACTCTAACCAAACTGGAATTCTCACCTTTGCTGACACAGAACTTTGCTCATTCTCTTCACTTGGCTATTGGTTAATTATATTTTACTGGTTCTTGTTGATTTGACATAAACCATTGACACTGACAAATAAAACTGACTTGTCACTATAATGAGGACATCTATGACACATTAGCTAATGAGTATTATAAATGAAAATATTATTTCTAAGTAGTCATTACACATACACAAAAAACTTCAAATCTTACAATTGAAATGAGAAAGAAATATGAAAGAGGTTTTCCCAAATTTGACAACTCTAAAAATTTATATGTCATTTCTAGAAAGTTACGAAGCTAAAAGTTAATTTTGTAACCATTAGTAACAAAATATTTTATCAATCATTCCAGAAGGAAGATTAAATTATCTTTCTATCCTTTGACAGAAAATGTTTTTACAAATTGTTTTCATAAGAAAAAACAGTGATATTTTTCTAGATCGGGGGTCAACTTTGTAATATTTCTATTTTTTGTAATTTTTATTCTAAATAAAGATTCACTTTTGTAACCTAATTTTTATACATAATTGTGTATTATTGTTTTAAAAGGGGGGCATGAATTTTAGAAGCTTCAGGTCCCAGAAAATTTAGAACTATTCATCATTGCCAGTAAAGTGTTTAAAAACATGGGTGATATCAAGTTAAGTGAGAGTCTGTCATTCATTTTACAAGCCATAATGTCAATTACTCTATAAGTTATTAAAAATTAATACCTAATAGAAAACTCTTCTACTGTCTATTATCATTTCTAAACCCATGCATACATTTCCGCTTCCTATATTCTCTCTTTTTCCACAGAAACACTATGCTGAATGGACCACATACATAGTTGAGGTGTATGATAATTCCAGTTACAAAAACATCTTAGATATTTTGAGTAAGAAGTGGCCCCAACCTACTTAAAAAAGAAATCATCATTAATACCAGCATTTGGCATATTAATTGTTTTCTAAAGGAAAATTATATAAATGCCATGAAAATAAACTGCCACTCTTACTACCTTCCCTATACAACTGACTGGTTCTTTGGATGGCTGTATACCAATAGCTAACATTATAAGAAAAAGGGAAAAATTTTATTTAAAGAAACAGAAAGATAGCCCAACCGACACGGCTCAGTGGTTGAGCATTGTTGACTTATGAACCAGGAGGTCATGGTTCAATTCCTGGTCAGAACACATACCCGGGTTGTGGGCTTGATCCCCAGTGTGTGGCGTGCAGGAGGCAGCTGATCAATGATTCTTTCTCATCATTGATGTTTCTGTCTCTCCCTCTCCCTTCCTCTCTGAAATAAATAAAAATATATTTTAAAAAAGAAACAAAAAGATAATAGAACCAGGTAATAAATTGAAAGCAAAAATAACTAAATATATATATAGGGGAAATTTCTGAAAAATTTATGCATATATATAAATATAGTTATTTATATGAATTTATTATAAATGTATTAATATAATGGAAGTATAGCAAACAATTTACAAATAATATTAAAATACATAAAACTCCATTTAAAATTCTATGTAGTCAATTAATTCTCAAAGAATGAATGTTTTCTTTGATTTTTGTCTCTTGTTTTTTGTAGCCAAACCAACAGTTGCAATTTATGAGTAAGTATAGTCTGGACATAAATGAAAGTTGATATTTTTATTTATGTTAATAAATAAGACAAAAATGAAATGATGAAGAGGTATGTTAGAACTTCACTTGTTCACCAATTATGTACGAAATTTCTTGGTTGAATAAGATAATAATTTGAATACAGGAAAAATATTTACTCAATTTTTGGTGCTATTCACATTGAAAGAGCTATAGACACAACAAACTTTTAGTTGATTATCATTATGTCTAGATAATCAACAAAACATAAACCAAGACCTGATTTGCATTTGCCAACTTCTGTGATGGAAATACTCCCACCATAGTCAATTTCAACCTCAGTACTGAGAAGAGATGTACAGTAGCACACCATTATATAATATTTCTACCATACAGATACAATAGATGGAAATAACCTCAAGAGTATAAGTAATTTTAACATCAAGAAGTTTGCAAAATTCTTGGAAATGTAATAATTGACTCTTACAAACTGGCATGAGTTAGCTGTCATATTCTACTATGATTACTATGTTTTTAAAAATGAGGAAATAAAAAAGAAATTTCATGATAATGCTTTCAATCAGTATGTATTTTCAAAATCTACTCTGTGTCTTGGGATTATAGAAAAGAATTGTCTCTGTTGTTAGCTGTAAATACAGTCACTGTATCATGTGAGTTACAGAAAATCAAGTAAGAACCTTTGCCACATTATGAAAATTGTCGCAATCCTGGTGTGAAAGAGAGTCATGAGAATTCCCTGAAGAAAGCAACATGTAAGAAACTGTGGAATAAAGTCGGTTATACCCAGTAGAAAAAGAACAGAAAGAGAGGGAAATAACATAAACAAAGAAGATGAAAGACCATGCAAGGCTGGGCCGGCGTGGCTCAGTGGTTGAGTGTCAACCCATGAACCAGGAGGTCACCATTCAATTCCCTGCCAGGGCACATGCCTGGGTTGTGGGCTCGGTCCCCAGTAGGGGGTGTGCAGGAGGCAGCCAATCAGAGATTCTCTCTCATCATTGATGTTTCTATCTCTCTCTCCCTCTCCCTTCCTCTATAAAATCAATAAAAATATATCTTAAAGAATTGGTAACTATTTCAAAACCGTAAAGTAAACTCAGGGTTTGCAAGTGGAATCTCTAACCTCAGTTCCAGAATAGCAGGTCCTCATGTGGAGGAGCAGATCTGAGGTCTGGATGGAAGCGTCTGATTCCGTTGATGAGTTCAGTCTGAGGTCCTAGACAGTCTGTTTTCCTTTTATTCAATGCAGCCTTACAAATGGCCCACTCAGTTGACATCTGTCAGGCAGACCAAACTCATTCAAAACACTCTTTAGACATGAGACATGCTCAAAGATGGGAACCAACTACTTATTTTAGCTGTCTTGATTAGACACTAATTAACCATTTTGGTTGGCAACCTTCAGTTCAATTCTTCTGAACAGAGTGCTCTGAAGTAAACATTTTGTTAAAACATATCATCAGAATAATTCATGTAACCACTGACATATGTTCTATTCTTCTTCTCTTCTACTCCTCCCCCCGCTCTCCCTGTCCTCCCCCCGCTCCCTGTCCGACCCCCCCCCCCACCCCCCGCTTCCTGGGACTTAGAGACATTAGTGTGACTTCAAAAAACAGCTCAACCCTAAAATGTAGTTTAGATTTTCAGAAGATGGCAAAATGTGCCTTCTCTATGATTTATAGTGGGCATATGAAATTATCTCTGTTTAAGAGTGTGTTGTTGTGTCAAAGAATATTTAAAAGGTGCAAAAGTTATAGTATTTACAGAGTTCCAGCTAAGAAATCATAAAACCAAATAATTAAGAATTAAGGCCCAAAGTGACCCACAATGACAGAGTAAGGACTAGAATCTGAATTGAGATCACCTGTCGTTGGACCTAGTTTGACCTTCAGAGATTGGAAAGTAATTACATGGGATATAGAACCCACTTTTTTGGCGACAATAAATTATATGAGCAAAATTTCACCCTAGATTTCCCCATATTTGAAATAGTCATTTTTATTTTCTTCCTAGCTTCAGAAAAATCTTTGTTATTATTCCAACTTTGTGCATTTTGGTGTTTGTAATAGTTTTGGACAAGATTGAGAAGTGCTAATTAATGATCAGCACCTTATTTCTAGAATGTCTAATGACAGGAAATACCTAAATATTTTGAGGTTCTTCCATGTACTTGATTACTTTCAAAGAGATGATCAGGAAAAGAAGGTATAACCTTCTTCAAAGACATGTTTCAAGAGGTCAGAAAAAGAGCTAGTGTCAGATACTGTTTGCTGAAACATTTGAGGGCAAAAGTTAGGAGCCAAGGCAGAACCTTCCTATAGTCTAAGAAGCCCTAGAAAGGAAGGCTTCTCTTTAGAAAACTAGACAATAGGAACCTCCAAACTAGAAGCAGGTGTCTTCTAAGGCCAATCAAGTCAGTTCAAGTAAAAAGGTGGATGGTAACCCATTTTGGTCTGTCAATCACTGAAAGAAACATGCTCCGAATAGGTTGGTCATTAGAAGAGTCTTTGAGTTAGAAGGAAGACCAATTTAAAGAGCCTTTTTATTGCTGGATCCACCAAATGTATATCATATGTCCAAATTTCTTTCTCAGGCGGTCAGAAGCCCTGGAACCTTGAAATCTGTGGTTCTGGATTCACAACTAGAAGGTGACATCAAGGGATCCTAATTGAGAACAAAGAAAAAGTTTACACATTCTCGTTCTTCCCTTCAACTCCTGCCAGCCATTCCCAATTCCTGTCTTTTGATTCTGGTGCAAAGAGGGTACAAATCCAAATGACAGATTGCTCAAATGATCTGTCAATAAAAGGATAGTTTGCTTCAAAAGTATATCCAGGTTCTAAACCAAAAAATTCCAGAATGTGAAAGGAAGGAGAGAATAGAGTGCAGGTTCAAAAGTAGTTGGGGGAAGAAATCTGGAGCAATTCCCAGATTTCTGGAGTACACTGGATAGCTAGCCTAGCTGGTATTATAGCCATTCCATGAGGCTGTGGGTCAGATGGTGCCCTAGTGGCTTAAAGCTAACATCCTGGAGCTGAATGTATGAATTACACATTTTCTGACAAAGTTAATAGTACTTAACCCATTTTTGTGTCAGAGACCTCTGAAAATACCATGAAAGCTTCAGATCCTCAAGCCACCACAATACACAAATTTTGCATACATTCTCCTTAAAGTTCAGAGACCACAACTTTTGAAGTGCTATAACCAATTAGTGCAAAAAAGTCAAAACAAACATGAAATCAAGAAATAAACAACTTAGTTGGAACTTGAACTATTAAAAAGCTTTTAAAAAGCCACTGAGTGGTACCCCAGTTGCCTTGCAGCTGCTGGTGAGAAGGGATAGTCATGGCATTCACATTCCAACACTTGTACTTGTGAGTCTCTCAGCAGTCAGGGAAATGGTTTGATCTACAAATCCATAATTTCCCACAATGTCTGATGATATGAAAGCCAGAAAACTAATGAGAGAAAGGGCTTGTTCTATTTATTTTTTAAAAAATTTTTATTGATTGATTTGAGAGAGAAACATTAATTTGTTGTTCCACTTACTAATACATTCATTGGTTGATTCTTTTTTTTTATTGATTTCAGAGAGAGGAAGGGAGAGGGAGAGAGAGAAACATTAATGATGAGAGAGAATCATTGATTGGCTGCTTCCTGCATGCTCCCCAGTAGGGATGGAGCCCACAATCTGGGCATGTGCCCTGACTGGGAATCGAATCGTGACCTTCTGTTTCATAGGTTGTTGCTCAACCACTGAGCCACACCAATCAGGCCATTGGTTGATTATTCTATGTGCCCTGACCATAGAGTGAACCTGCAACCGAGGTATATCAGGACAATGCTCTAACCAACTGAGCTATCTGGCCAGGGCCCACTTGTTGCTATTTCAGGATTAGAACCAACATAGAGTCCCAGAGTCAGCTTGCACAAGACAACCAGGTCCCTGGTGAAAAGTACCAATTACAGGCATAAGTACAGTGCCAAACGAGAAAACTGGATCCCAAACTGCAGTGGGCTCCCTCCAGAACTCCCTTCTGCCTATGGACATGAAAGGGGGAAGGAAAGGAAGAAAAACTTCTGCCTTTTGGTCACCTCTGCTGGCAAGTATGAAATTCCCTGTTACCTGAGAAGGAAAGCCAGCTGGCCAGGCCCCAAGGCTCTGGACAGTGTCCTCACTGCCTCACCCAACTTTTCCACTTATGGCCTTAGTTTGGTTTAAATTGGAACACAAAATATAGAATATTTTTAACCAAATGATAAAATAAGTGGGCAGTTTGGTTTTAAAATGCCAGTTTGCATGAAGAGTTTACAGTTGTCTTTGTAAGTGGAGGAGAATTTTCCCTCAAATGACAGGGATTATAGAAAAGTGGGCAGGAGAGCTTGTAAAGCATGCACGAGAGCTGGCATGATTTCCTGTCTTCTCTTTTAAGACAAACATTAGAACAGACAACTCGTGTGCTGTGGGTGAAGTTACCCCTAGGTTTAAGAAAGCATCTGTATTTTGGTAGACATTTTTTTCTATGACAAAAAAAAAAGTATTTAATTTCACTTTCTGGCAAAATTCTTCTAATATAGAAAAATAAATAAAATCTAAAAAAGCTCAAGTCCTTGCCTAATGCCTCCACAATGGCAAAGCACTTTTAGAGTCTGGTGTATTTTCTGCTACTATGTCAGGCCATATTAGCTCAAAATTTTAAATATGAGCAGACATGGTAGGTCTCACTATCTCAGATTTACTCTAACCCATATTCAGTAAAAATGGAAATTCCCTAACTAGTAATTACAACACTTGAAGTAAATTAGTATAAATTCTTGTATGTATAGCACTAATTATATTTTACTAGCAAAGACCTTGACTAGTTTTCAAGTTTTATAATTATACTTTTCAAAGGATCGAGCCCACAACACAGACATGTGCCCTTGACCGGAATCAAACCTGGGACCCTTCAGTCCGCAGGCCAATGCTCTGTCTACTGAGACAAATTGGCTAGGGCCTTTATACTTTCCTTCAAAATGCTTTAGCACATATAGAATATAGATAAGCTTGTTAGGCAGTTACCCCATTTTTCTAGTGGGTAAATGGAAACCTGAGGAAGATCTAAAACTTCCACTTGCTCAAGATTATTTAGAGACATTAGTTTTCTTGAATGACTTACTATCCAGATGGTTGGTCTGTGTCTTTCTGTCTCTATCTCCCGTCTCCCTCGTTCTCTCTTTCTCCTTCTTATCACATTATAACTCTACTAGAGGCCCAGTGCATGGAAGTGGGGTGTCCCTCAGCCCAGCCTGCACCCTCTCGCAATCCGGGACCACTGGCTTCTAACCGCTCGCCTGCCTGCCCTATCGCCCCTAACTGCTCACTTGTCTGCCTGATTGCCCTAACCGCCTCTGGCTCAGCCCCTGCTGCCACTGCTTCATCCGGAAGGATGTCCGGAAGGTCGTTTGGCTGTCTGGTCTAATTGGCATATTATGCTTTTGTTATGTGTTATATTATTAGAGTTGGAAATAGGCCATTCGAAGACGAGCCTTTTCATAACTGCATCTGATCCTCAAGCCCAGGGATCAAAAGTTCCTTCATAAATTTTCTTTCCCAGGAAGAAGCAGAAACCTTCCAGGCCCTATGAAGAGTTCTGTTTCCCATGGATCCCCTGTTATTTATTTGGCCATAGAATGAGAAAGTGTGCATTTTTAAATAGGGAGCCAGTAAGGCATGCGCCAGGGAGCAACCTCAGCACATTCTGCTACATGGACAACACAAGGAAAGCTGCCTCAGTCCTGCCAGGAAAGAAGTCCCTTCATCCGGCTAGTCCTCCAGGCAGACTAGCACTATCTTATATTTCTTCTTAGCTGACAGAATCAAGAGAAAGAAACAAGATGTGAACTTTACCTGGACCCAGCGACGGCCTCCATAGCACAGCTCAGGGAATGATGCCAGCCCGAGTGAGGCATGTTTGGACTCTAAGAAACTATGTGGGCCTCCAGCGTCTCCAGATCACACTAATAGGCCTCGCAAGACTGTGCTTGGCTTCAAGGAGGCCATTAATGAAGTTCAGATTGAAACCGTGCAGTTTTAGTTTTAAAATGTTTCCTTAAAATTTTACAGGGGGCTTAGTTCTTACGACATTTTCAGACACGGGAGCCAGGTTTTTGTTTGGAAACATAGTGAGATGCCTGCAGTAATAATGAAGGTGATGGCAATAGGAATAATAGGAGCATTGGAAGGCGAGAAGAGGTGAACCGGCAGGCTCCACCAGGTGAGTTTGGGTGCATTTTTATACATTTTAAGGGTTGCTAAAACACAATAATGATCAACACATTTGGAATGCACTGCACATTCTCTGTGCGATTTTTTTATTTCTCGGGGATGAAATGGAAGGGAAGGCAGAAAGATGCTGAAACTTTCCATCACTGCTCTCTTTTTCTAATTCAGCACAGTTTTTACAAAAGCCCAAGTTCCGACAAAAATACCCACACTAGAATATTCTGCGAGGGAAAGGACTATCCTGCTCTGTCTCCATGATCACACTTGTGTGTGAGGAAGTCCCAGACATGTATGTGCCAAAGCAATGGTAGAAAGAAACTGCCCTTCCCTACCTCTTGTTTACCTGAAACATACTCCATGGGACAGATATGGAATAGGCCCATGAACATATATACCTTTAACCTCAAACTTCCTGAACATTGGTTTTAAGCAGAACTTGAATATTTAAGGATGTGTAGATATAACAGGATTTCTTGGTTTGAATGGGGGGTGGGGAATTGGATGGTTAGAACTGAAAAAGGGTAAGTACCAGAAACTCATAAAAATTCTGGTACATTGAACCACTCTCACAAAATAATGTTGTGCTAAGCTGCATGTAAATGAGTCAGAATTTAGAAATCAAGGGGGAAAATGTTCTGAATATATTATGTTTGGGGTTCCACTAAATCCAAAATATTTTTTAATATTTTGGAAAAAATACTTTTAGGATGTGTTTGCTAAATTCAATACATGACCATAAGGTTCTTATTGCTGAGGTTTATCAGAGAGAGGAAAAAGTGAACTCTGTTTTTCAGATTGTGGGTGGCATGCAACAAAAGAACAAAACAGAAACACTACATGGGCTACAAATAACCTTAGTAATCTAAGGAATTGAATATGTTGTTTGAATCATACAAGATAAAACAACAGCCCAGCCAGCATGGCTCAGTGGTTGAGCGTCGACCTATGAACCAGGAGGTCAAGTTTCAAATCTGATCAGGGAACATGACAGGGTTGTAGGCTCGATCCCTGGTGTGGGGCATGCTGATCAGTGGTTCTCTCTCATCACTGATGTTTCTATCTCTTTCTCTGTCTCCCTTCCTCACTGATAAAAAACAAAAACACATAACCACATGTCCACAAAAACACATGTCCCTTTATAACCACAAATGAGCTCTTTAAAGAGAAGTGGCTCACTTGTGTTCCCAGCATCCAGCACCTGCATGGAAAGAATGAATAAAATACCGTATTTTTTCGTGTATACACTATTTTTTTTCTAAAATTGTTAGGTTGAAAATCCAGGGGCGTCTTATACATGGAAGTCAGCCAAGGAGGGAGCTCCTCTCCCCGCCAGTGCGTAACTGCCCATACCATGTCAAACAGGCTTCCTCTAATCACGAGCCTTATTGTTACTGATGGCAGCTGATGCCATAATTGGAGGTGGAGGTGGAGCGTGCATAGATGCAATAAGGACTGGAGCGTTCTGAGCCCATAAAGATGTCAAAAAATAAAAAGATAAATACCGGTAAGTGATTGTCTTGCTCTGCAAAATTCAAACTGAATGTAATCAGCTATGCAAAAGAGCATGGAAATAGAGCTGCAGAGAGACAATTTGGACCTCCTCCCACTGAGTATCTGATCAGACAGTGGAGAAAACAGGAAGAACAACTCCTTAAGATGCCAAAAAAGAAGAAGGCCTTCAGAGGAAAACCATCAAAATGGGCAAACTTGGAGCATAGGCTTAAGACTTGGATTATGGAGCCGCACCAGAGTGGCTTATGTGTGTCAACCAAGCTTATTCAATGTCAGGCAAGAATGTTTGCAAGCAAAATGAACATTGCTGATTTTACAGGGAAGGCAAAATGGTGCTTCAATTTCATGAGGAGAGAAGGGTTGGCCATGAGAACACGAACAAAATTAGCTCAGAACATGCCACCAGTTGGAGGATGATCTCACATATATATAGAGGGTGACTCAGAAGACAGCAGTGGCACAATAGAAGATGAAGACATTGATATGTCTGGAACTAATAGTGATGAAGAAGAGAGCAGTGATGCAACAGTGGCTGAATAAAGTGATATGCTGCATAATATCATAGCACGGGTACATAAACATTACCTGCGGTAATTACTAAATAAAAATGTGTTCTGTTTTATGCTTAAAATATTGATTTCTTATTTTGGGGTTGGAAAATTGGGGGCATCTCATATATGGGGGTGTCTTATACATGGAAAAATACTGTACTGAGTAAATTAGTGAGCATATGAATGAACTAGTGAATGAAGACTGCAAGAGGTATTACTCAAAATAATTTTATATAAAGCATGCATTCCATGTCTCAAGTATGCATTATAATGTTCAAGTACTAATATCCCTGAATAGGTGCAGGATTTTCTTACATAAAAAAACACATAAATAATCATCAGAAATTAGGCTTAGATGATGTGCAGTAAAAAAGGCCTCAGCCTGCTAAGTGGTTAGAGCACCAGCCCAGGCACAGAATGGTTGTGGGTTTCACTCCTGGTCAAGGGCACATACCTGGGTTGCAGGTTCGATCCCCATTGCCTCACTTGCAGGAGGCAACCAATCAATGTGTCTCTCTCACATTGATATTTCTCTCTCTCTCACTCTCCCCTGCCCCTCCCCTATCCCTACTTTCCACTCTCTCTAAAAAAATAAATAAATAAATAAAATCAATGGAAAAAATATCCTCAGGTAAGGATTTAACAATAAAAAAATAAAAAAGGCCTCAGACCATCCACCAAGATCCACCAAGGAGCCTAACTCTATCTCCATGCTGGAATCCTGGATCCCTCCCTTCGTTACTTAAGGCCAAATGAAATGATCAGCACCTTGATTTCCTTATCAGCATCTTGATTTCCTTATCTATACAACAGAGTTATATGAGATCAACATGCAATGTATAAATTCTTGTATTTTCTATTATCATCATTATCACATGAAGTAAACTTTAAAGCCCTGATTATGTGATGCTACTACTCCAACATTTAACCTTTGCACCTGCAGTCCGCCTCCTTAATCATCTATAAAATTGCCACATTCCTGAGTAAAGATCCAGAAAGTCCAATAATATGTATGTTCAGTAAGTTCTTTCTCCCACAAGTTTAAAATGTTTCCATGATTTAGAGCTCACTTCCAGGGTTCTGACTCCCACAGCACTATTAGACTGGGGCACATGACTCAGTGCTATAAAATACTCATTGCTCATTATCATTTGTATCAGTATTTTATCTACCATTAAATTATAACTTTGTTACAAACTCATAGATACAGAGAACATTTTGACGATTGCCAGATGAGAAGGGGGTTAGGGAATGGGTGAAAAAGGGAAAAGGATTAGGAGGTACAAATTGCCAGTTATAAAAAGTCACAGGGATAGAACATACAGCATAAGGAATATAGTTAATAATATTGTAATAACTATGTATGTTGTCAGGTGGGTGCGACTTATTGGGGTGGTCACTTCATAAGGTATAAATGTCTCATCGCTATGTTGTACACCTGAAACTAATATAATGTTGTATGTCCATTGTAATTGAAAAAATAAAAACATTTAAATTTAAAAACAAAAAACTAAGTTTCCAAGGGCAGAGTCTTTGCCTCTTACATTTGTCTTGTCATGTTGCTCTCACAGTACACAAGCACACAGCAGGTGCTTGAGGAATTAACAGACATGCGGTTAAACCAAGAATTACCAAAATAATATGAAAGGGGCTATCAGTGGATGATAGATTTCACAAAACTTTGGAAAATTGGAAGCAGGTGGGTGAATGATAACTGATGCAGCATCTTAGAGGAGAACTTAACATAGAGTGCCTGTAGGGAGGGTTCAGAATAAAGGAAGCAATGTATCCTGTAGAATTCAGATAGAAAGCTGATGTTGGGAGTCCTGATGAGACCGGCTGAACACTTGGAATTAATTGAAAGTCTGCATATAGTCGTCCCAACCCCATGTCCACACTACCACATCCCACTTCAGATGGAATAGGCAAACAGACATAGTCAGGAATCTAATTCTTAAACAGGAGAATGAAGGCTTTTTCTCTGGAGAATAGAAAGAACCCCAGGGAAAAAATATCTGAGGTTCTGACACTTTGTGAACCATCTGGATTTCTGTCTGATCATTAGCAGGCAAGGAATCCAGCACAGAGGGGACACAGCCAGCTTTTTAATGGGCAGCTTTTTAATGGGCAATTGGTGCGTGTGTGTGTGTGTGTGCGTGTGTGTGTGTGTGTGTGTGTGTGTGTGTGTGTGTGTGTTTAACTACAATGTGAAGGACAAACAAAATATACAGTGGGGGAAAAACAGGAGAAAAAGTGAAGTGATAAGGTTGGATAATAATAATAATAGTAATAATAATATCCTCTCATTTGTACACCAAACAGATTGATTTACATTAATCATGCCACTATGAAAAATAAACAATTAAAGAAGATAAATAGTTCTTGAGTGCCTAAGTAACAAAACCAGCATAAATTTAGAAAAGAAAGTTAAGAAGATTTCTCAGAAAAATAGAAAACAACAACAAAGAGCTGAAAAGATTTGTTTTGATTTTAAAAAGCAAGATATTTTGGTTGTTCCCATATGCTGGCTAAGGGGAAGCATGGGACTTGTTTGGAAAAGTCTCTAAGGAGGATTCTCTGAAAGGTCAGAGGCCTCTGGGGGACCTTGCCCAAGGCAGCAGCCCTTGCCTTGACTTTTCCAAACAAGTCTGACCCCCCGGGTGTTTTACTAGAATCTTTATGTTTAAACTTCCACGTCCTGGTTTGAAAGACACTACAGATGCAGGTGCTTTCACAAGGATGCTTACCCTGCTGATAGTATCTAATAGTTAATTTGAGTTCAAGCTGTTGTTACAATAAAAACCTAATGAGGTAGGCAATCGGGGCTTTTTTGGCTCCTTATGCCAATGAGCCCCTTAGCTTCTCTTTCACAGAAACGTGTGTCAGAGTAATCATTCACCCGTCATTCAGGGTCTGCCAGTCAGCCCCGACAGAGTGGTGCCCTGTGTGAGGAACCAGGAATGCAACAAAATGCGACAGAACCCTCGAAAAACTAAGAGTAAGAAAATGAAAGTAACTGCGCAATAAGTCATTGGAGCCCGCTTGGGATTTCCAAGTTCGAGGGAATTGTTTCTCAGCTAAGGAATTCACTATCTCTGTTATGCTTCTTACGAATGTGAGTATATTTTACATTAGAAAAATAAGCCTACTTCTGAAAGTAAGGAAAAAAAGGTTTTTCCTGTATTTTCTTAGGAAGCAAAGGTTTTATATATATTGTTAAAATAATTATGTTATGTTAATCAGTAAGTTGATTACTTTAAATGAATTGATTACTTAATACTGTTCAATAATAATAATAATAATATAATGTATTTGACTACCTTCCCAGGGTTTAAATTTTAAGATTTGCTTTCTCTCCTTATGAAGGAAATTTTATACTTAAGGTATATGGGAAGCTCTGTCAAATAAGGAGATAATAATTATATTCTATTTATACATGCATATTAAATAGATTCTACTATGCTTTCATTTATAACTAATTGTTCTAAGTTATAATATTGTGGAATATTGTGTTTTGCAAAAAGGACAAGATTCCCTGTCATTTATATTACTCTATAAAGTATATGGATTTATAGAAATACTGACAAACAAAATCAGGAAAAAGAGAATTTGACCATAGGACTGAATGAACTAAAAATAATTATAGTTTTGGTCATTATTGTCCTCATGACAATGTTTGTTTGCATGAATCTAATAAGAATCTGATTTCTTCATAACAAGACATAAGTCAGTTTCCAATTGTAGTTTTATTAACCAAAACTTTATTGGAATATCATGTCTGAAAGAAAAACATGCCAGGACTCTGGATGTCACCAGAAAGCTCTAAGGAATGAAGATTGCCTTTGAAGGTAAATAGCCTGGTACCTTGCTTGGTCACATGGTTCGTGGCAGTCTTTCCAGTTAAGGAACGAAGGTTGCTTTCCTGAGAGATGGCATGAAAGAAACCTCAAGACACCTGTAGGGACCTCAACTTGAGGACTACACCCCAATTCTGTAGGTATTGCAGGTGAAGCCTGATGGCAACTGTGTGGCTTGGCTTCTTTTCCCTGGGGGTAAACTTTCTCATGAAATTCCAGCAAAGCATATTTTTTAAAATAGCCTATGTAATCAACTATTATTCTTGTGTTCATGCAAACAATCAAACCAAATTATAACTAGACTTAATACAGTAAGTAAATTAGTCTTTAATAGAAATAAGGGTAATTTTTGGGAGAAAAATAGTTTCAACAGGAAATTACGAGAAACTGTTCTAACTTTTGCCCAATAATACTAAATTTTATAACACAACTTGTCTCCACCAAATTATAAGCCCTACTTACACCTAGAGAATACCACCTCTAGGCACCATTGCCACCTCCTTCTGTGCCCAGGCCTCATCGTCCCTTTGACAGAAAACAAGGATCTCTTGGCTCTGAGAGAAACCTTCAACCTGCCTCAGCACGAAGTAGCTACAGAAGAAATCCGGCTTCCCCTTTCCCTAAATGAATTCAGAGCCAAGATCCTTGAGGGGGATATAGTAGGCAGTTAGACAGACATGAGCAGAGCAAGGATGATAGGCCAACTAGAGGAGAGATAGACTCTGAGACATACTTCTCACCACTCCAACTGCTCTGAAGCTAGGAACAGAGGAACCTGTGTAGAACTAACCTTTAATCATAACTAATTAGAAGAAATGTATAGTTTTCGTGTAATAGAAGCTACAAAGATAAAGGAAAAAGAAAGTAAAGTAGACAAATTGAAAGGATATGTGTAAGTTACAGAAGGTATATATAAATTGCAGAAGACCACTTTGGGTGGTCCACACAATACAATATACAAATGATGTATTATAGAATTGTACACTTGAAGCCTATATAATTTTATTAATCAACTGGAGGCCTGGTGCACGGATTCGTGCACCAGTAGGTTCTCTTGGCCTGGCCTGCAGGATCAGGCCAAAACTGGCTCTCTGACATCCCCCAAGGGATCCTGGATTGTGAGAGAGTGCAGGCCAGGCCGAGGGACCCCATCTGTGCACAATCGGAGCTGGGGAGGGACGTGGGAGGTTGGCCAGCTGGGGAGGGGCTGCGGGAGGGCTCCAGGGCATGTCCAGCCCATCTTGCTCAGTCCTGATGGGCTGGACCCCAGCAGCAAGCTCACCTAGTGGTCGGAGCGTTTTCCCCCTGGTGGTCAGTGTACATCATAGCGAGTGGTAGAGCGTTCTTAGCATATCATTAGCATATTATGCTTTGATTGGTTGAAGAGCTGACCGGCTGACAGGACACTTAGCATATTAGGCTTTTATTATATAGAACTAGTAGCCCAGTGCACGAAATTCATGCACTGGGGTAGGGGGGGAGAAGGGGCCCCTCAGTCTGGCCTTCACCCTCTCCAATCTGAGACCCCTCAGGGAATGTCCAACTACCTGTTTGTGCCCACACTTTTAACAGATAACAGCTCCATTGTTGTTTCTTTCTTATGCTTAAAACCATTGGAATTAGTAGGTATTCAAAGTGTGTATACATTTTGGGGGGACACCCTGTATATCTCTAGTCAGTGGTGAAGGAAACCAACAGCAGATTTGGAACCCCCAGACAGGGAACCTCGCTCACTCCCCACACGTCTCCCCACTTCACTTTCCACCTTCGTGGGCAGCAGGAGAATCAATGTTTTCTCTCATTAATTCGGAAAAGCACGTCCTGTCACCCGTTGCCCGGCAGGAGTGCACTAGGCCCCAAGCAAGCAAGGCTCAGTCAGGGCAGCCTTCGCTCATGGGTGCTGGCACCCAAAGTGCACATTCTTCCTCTACAGTTGCCCCGACTATCCCACTGTTTCACTGAGAGGACGGAATTCCTCTCCGCCTCTGGGTTCTTGATCTTGAATGCTGACCGAAGGCACCTCAGAGAGGGCCGCCCGTGCCCACCAGGTGTGTCTGTCTGCACCTGCTCCCGCCTCAGCACCTGCATTAACCCCCCAGAGGTGATCTCGTAGCTGCACTGGCCTCCATGGGAACAGGGCATCACCACTCCGCCCTCTCACTGTCATCCCACAGGCGCCCACTCTCAGCACCCAGAACACCCAGACACTCTCCAAAGGATGTGAGCGCATCAGAGGGGATGTGTGCACATCCTGTGGGGGTGTTAGGCATGCCGGGTTGATGGAAGTGCGGTGGAGAGGCGGGGGGGAACTTGTGCACGCCTTGGTTTGCAACTGTTGCAGGCGCAGGAGGGTGACAGTGTGCTGGGGGATGTTCGCACGCCAGGGGGGTATGTGCACACAGGAGGCCTCTGGCTTTGCAAATCCACAAACCCCTGTGGTGCGGCCAGGAGGACGTCAGTCTGGCCCGCCACGGTGGCTGTCCCTGCGATCCTGCACCTTCTGGGCCAGGAGGCGGATATTGCACAGTCACTCCTGGGCGCTGATGGCTGCCTCCCCGCCGTGAAGGGTCACGGATCCAAGTCCCGGGACCGTGCACAGCCTCAAGCGCTGCCCCCCTCCCGGCAGGGTCACAGATCCGTGTCTTGGTCCCATGGACAGCCTCAAGCACTGACTCCCGCCTGGCAGGGTCACAGATCCAGGTCCAGGACTGCAGACAGCCTCCTGCGGTGCCCCCCGTCCAGCAGGGTCACAGATCCAGGTCCTGGGACCGCGGACAGCCTCAAGCACTGCCGCCCCACTTGCGAGGACATGGATCCAGCTCCCAGACCGCGGACAGCCTCAAGCACTGCCCCCCGCCTGGCAGGG
>NW_005871184.1:2018229-2021878 GCF_000147115.1 Myotis lucifugus | reverse complement strand
GCTGGCGGGTGACTGAAGCTCAAACTTCTCCTTTTTGTCTTTTTTTTTTTTAATCTGGCATTTATTTACCTTCTATGCCTGTCACTGGAGCTGAGAGCCGGCTTTCTCTCTGAGGCTTGGCTGCTGAAAGCAGGTTTCTGGCCTTTGTTTACCTTCTGTATTCAAAACAATGTTGCGGTCTTGCTGGCTGAAGCCTGGCTGACTAAAGCCGGTTCCTGGGGTTTTGTTTAGCTTCTATATTTGTTACAATGTTTCAAACTGCAAGCTCAGAGGCCAGCAGCGCAGGCGGGGAAGCTTGGTTTCCTCCGTCACTGAAGGAAGCAAGCCTCCCTGTTCGCTTCAAGCTGCCTGGCTGCCGGCCGCCATCTTGGCTGGCAGTTAATTTGCATATCTCACTGATTAGCCAATGGGAAGGGTAGCGGCCGTATGGCTAATTACCATGTTTCTCTTTTATTAGATAGGATGTTAGCTCAATAAATAAATAAATAAATAAATAAATAAAATTAAAAATGCAAAAGACATTTAAAAAAACCTAGGAGATCTAACATTTGACTAATAGGTGTTTCCGAAAAGGAAAAGGAAAAAACAAAACAAAACAAACTAAAATTTGCTGGAGTTGGAGAAACATAAAGCCTCATATTAAAAAGGAAAACTATCCAGCAAAATCATTTCAAAAAATATTGACAGGAAGACACATCATTATAAAACCTCAGAACTTTGGAGGTAGAAAGAAGATCCTAAAATTTCCAGAGAGTAAAAGAAACTACAAAGAAATGAAAATCTGAATAGCTTCAGACTTCTCATCTACAGCACTGGATGCTGGATGGTAGTGAACATTTTCTTCGGGATGCCACTGAAAAATTGTAGCTTGCTCTTTCAACCTGGAAGTGTGTGGTTCTTCAACTT
This sequence comes from Myotis lucifugus, assembly GCF_000147115.1. Lineage (NCBI taxonomy): Eukaryota > Metazoa > Chordata > Mammalia > Chiroptera > Vespertilionidae > Myotis > Myotis lucifugus. The sequence continues at coordinate 2,020,972 of NW_005871184.1, read as the reverse complement.
TCTAAAACATAACATCCTGCTCCAAGTTCTCTTCATTTCTTTCCTAAAACACCTTTGGTCAAATATCAGACGCCCAAGTTTGTCTATTACCTTATATTTTAGAGCTTTTTGCATGTTTCTATATCCTTTTTAAAACCATCAATTGTAAGTATGGATTGGGAAAAGACATTTTCAGACATGAATGGATGCATATACTTAGCTTCTGTGCACGCTTTCTAGAAAGGATTTAAGGATGTGGCAGTCCTTACACCAAAGAATACACCACTAAGGAAGAGGTTTTTACTTAGGACACATGGATTCTATTCAGGATCATAGACAAATGAAGTCCCATGGCCTAGACAGCTACTGGACCAGAGTTGCTGCACAAAAATATTGGGCTTCATTTTTTTAAAAAAAATAGCAAAATTCCTCTGATGAAGCTGTGTTGGGAAATAGAATCAGTTTTATAATAAAGTCCTCTAATAAAAAATAAAGCAATTAACAACTTTAGGGGACACAATTTTACAAGAAAATAAATGCAATCTGAGGTCAATACTTGACACTATGGGAATCATTTATTTTTCTTATTAATGCAAATACAATTGATTTACCTAAAATTAAGATACATGATTATTTAGCAAGGATCAGTATAAAGCTGCAAGGTGGTGTGAGAGAGTAAATCTTAGTAACCTAACAGGAAGCAGATTTAGGCAATTGTGTAGGTATATTATTTAGCAACATGCAGGGAACTGCAAGAAAATACTTTAAAATAGTTGCCTCTACAGAAGCTGCACTAGGGGTGGGAAAGAGTGAAAAATAGAACAATATTTCCCCCTCATTTTAAGTCTTTTCGGGTCTATTTTACTTTTTAACATGTGTGTGTATCTTTTAACAAATAGTTAAAATAAATTTAAATAAACAGATCCAAAGCATGAGATGACAGAGACACGTTGCCGTTATAACCACCTTCAACTTGGTGATCAAGTTCCAAGTAAATGGAGGCCACCATATCCAGTACTGAGAACGAGTCCATTCCTTAGCCTTACCTGTTATGTTTGTAACTTTAATTGGACCATGCTATGGTCTGAACATGTGTGCCCCCCCCCCAAATTCCTATGTTGAAGTCATGTCAAGGATGATGGTATGAGGAGGTGGGGTCTTGGGAAGTGCTGATGTCATGGAGTGAAGCCCGCATGGATGGGATTAGTGCCTTATAGAAGAGGCTCCAGAGGGACCCCTAGCTCCTCCTTCCATCATGTGAGAACACAGTGAGAATATGCCACCTATGAGCCAAAAAGAGGGCCTGCTGTCACCAGAACTTGACTAGAACTTAACTATGCTGGCACCTTGATCTTGGACTTTCTACCTCTAGAAGTGGAAGAAAATTTCTACCCAGTCTGTGTTATTTTCTTATAGCATCCAAAATAGACCAAAACAGAACAATTTGCTATGGGGGAAGGAAAAGGTACAGAATGTTCTTAATGTTAACCTTGTTGCTTTTTAACGTCAATCTTTTGCCTATAACAGCATTCAGTACAGAGTGAGTGAAAGAAAATTGGTAACTAAAAATATTAGACCGTCATAGAGACACATTGCCTACTAGATAGTTTTTCTGAGTGCTACTAGTGAAATTTTCCTTTTTTATGAGTCAGGAAAATTACTTGAATATGGGGGTCCGGACTTATTCTCCTGAAGGACAGTGACTGTGACTTATTAATTTCTTCACTCTTGAACTTGGTGACTTCTATGAGCTCAATAAATACTTACTGAATTGAAATAAATGTGAAGAAACGTCCTTGCAATATTTTATTCTAAAATATAAGAAAAGCAGTATCAAGAATAGGAGAAAAATCTCTATTTTATCTTAGTACCTATCTATTTCCCCTTCATTTAATCTTACTTCCTTAAGCTCTAAACATTCTTAACTTGCCAATTACATATCTATTGTAAATTTTAAATGCTTATCCTTCAGAAGAAAGCAGAAACATATTATTGGATTTTGTTTTTAGTTTTAGAAACTTATTTTTCTCTATGGCAACAAATGACAAATTTTTACCCTAAAAACAAAACAAAACATAAAAAGCCTCCGTGTGTTTTCTATTAACTGTGTATGTCCACAATGCAAAATTTAATGAGGCAAATCTTAAAAATGTCCTTGTGAAACAATGCTTGGTCCCTCTTTTTGATGGAGAACTCATTAAAGAGTCTACTTAAAAACCTCTAAAACACTTTCTTATTTATTTTACACGTGGTTTAAAAAATTAGAAAAAAATGATAATTTAAAAAATATATTTTTTTATTGATTCTTTAGAGAGAGAGGAAGGGAGAAGGATAGAGAGATAGAAAGATCTCTGAGAGAAAAACATCATCCAAAGGCTGCCTCCTGCATGCCCTCTACTGGAGATTGACCCCGAAATTAGGGGTCAATGTGCCCTACCAGGCATGTGCCCTGGCCAGGAATCGAACCAGTGACCTCTTGGTTCCTGGGTTGACACTGAGCCACACACCAGCCAGACAATGATAATTTTTTTTAAAGTTTCACATACTGTTACTATCCTAGACAATATTTTTACCAATTTTTTTGCTACTGAATATTTCTCTCTGTAATAAATATGTGAAAAATGTACATATATGAACAAAATATGCTATTTAAAAAAATGGAATCACATCCTTCTGTAACCTATTTTCATATGTCAAGTATCATTAACACAATTCACCTTTCACATCAATAAATACAGATCTCCCTCATCATTCCCAGGAGCTA
>NW_005871184.1:2016340-2017647 GCF_000147115.1 Myotis lucifugus | reverse complement strand
ACCCAAGGGGTCCCAGATTGGAGAGGGTGCAGGCTGGGCTGAGGGACACCCTCCCCCTCCCGCCGCCCCCCCCCCCCAGTGCATGAATTATTTTCACTGAGCCTCTAGTATTAAAATAAGCCCACTGTGCATACACCTTGAAGTACATGTATTTTTATTTCCTTCAGGCACATTGGTTGCCACTGAAATTATTGGCTCAAAGTACCTATGCATTTTTGAAGACTTGCCCTTGGGAAAACTAGTCCTATTTTACATCCCTGCATTAATTATAATAATGTCAATTGTCTTTTTATGCTTATTGTTTTTTTATTTTTAGGGTGTAAAAAAGCTTTTTAAACATTCCAACTTTTTTTGGTACAAATAATATTTCAGTTTCTTCCAATTCTGTATTTTAAACTTGGTTTTGGCAAGTTATTATGAATTTGCAGAAGACTCACTAATGTCTTGCATTCACAAGGCTTGCCAATGAGAAACTGTTTCTTAGTCTCATGACAAAAGTTTCTTAGTCTTGTAGTAATAGTACAAAACTATGCTGAAATGTTATCATTTGTTTGCCATAGAAACAGAGGCAGGGAGAAAGAGCTATTAAAGACTATGATGATGAACTAAATTTGTTTCTTTATGATAATGCTCTTTTAAAGGGCTTATACTTTTACAATAGACCATCTCATTTGCCTTAAAAAATCCCCTTCTCCCATATTATTATTCAAACAACCGTATTTTCCTCAAAATATATCCTTTTTTCCCCACTTGTTTTAAATTACTCTCAAATAACAAGGACTAACCTTTGTTAGTAAATGTTGAAAATATAGTGGTTTGTAATGGTCACTCTCTAGAAGTAAGTTTATTATTATTATTATTGATTTCAGAGAGAAAGGGAGAGGAAGAGAGAGAAATATCAATGATGAGAGAGAATCCTTGATCGGCTGCCTCCTGCAGGACCCCTACTGGGGATCGAACTCGAAGCCCAGGCACGTACGCTGACCTGAATCAAACCGTGACCTCCTGGTTCATAGGCTGATGCCCAACCACTGAGCCATCCCAGCCCAGCTAGAGGTAACTTTTTTCTCTTCTCTCCTCTCATCCTTCCCTCCCTCTTTCAATACCTTCCTTTCTGTCATTGTATTTCTTCATTAGTTTATCTAAATGATTTTGGTTCACTAGAATCACAAGAATAGCACATCGACTTAAAAATACAAGACATCATTTTTGTGGGTTGAATGATACAACCCACCCTCCCTCCTACCCCCAATAAAATGTGTCCATGCCTAATCAAATCCTTGGAACTTATAAATGTGACTTCATTT
>NW_005871184.1:2012626-2016240 GCF_000147115.1 Myotis lucifugus | reverse complement strand
TGAGACGAGGAATCATCTGGGATTATCTGGGCTTAAAACCACTGAGAAGTGCCCTTACACAAGACACACAGAGGGGAGACAGACAGACAGAGGAGCAGCAGGCATGGGGACCATGGAGGCTGAGACTGGAGCAAGAGTAACACACCTGAGAAACATCAAGGAATGCCAAGAGCCACCAGAAGCTGGAAAAGGCAAAGAACACAATCTCCTCTAGGGCCTCTGGAGGGAATGTGGTCCTTAAGTTCAGGCTTCTGGCCTCTGAAACTGTTGTTTCAAGTGACCCAGTTTGTGCTAATTTGTTATGGCAACCACAGAAAACTAATGCAAGCACTAACACACACACACACACACACACACACACACACACACACACACATCTCACCAACTTAAAATGCAATGTTTCCGAATTGTGGAAAAATAATTTTATGATTTAGCAGATTCTCCCTGGGCAATGTGTAATAATCAAGGTAGAGTGAAAACAGACACTCTGTAGTCCAACTACCTGAAGCCAAGTTCCGACTCCACCTCTTAGCCAGTGTCTTAGGACAACTTTGTTAATTTTTCTCAGACTTGGTTTCCTCATCTACAAAAAGGGTGTAATAACAGAACCTACCTCATAGGGATTGTTATAAAGATTAAATGAGTTAATATATTTAGATTGATTAAATCTTCCTAATAAACTGGCACATGGAAGTGATTAGGCAAATCTTACTTGGAATGAGCATTTTAGTGCTTGTGAATGATTTCATATAGCCTGCCTGGTTATGCTAGGGCTGCTATAACAAAGTACCACAAACTAGATGGCTTAAACAACAGAAATTTATTCTCCCAAAGTTTTGAGCCTAAAAATCTAAGATCAAAGATGTCAGCAGTGTTGGTTCTATCTGAGAATTATGAGGGAATGATCTGTTCGGAGTCTCTCTCCTTAGCTTGTAGATTACTGTCTTTTCCCTGTGTCTCTTCATATGTGTGTCTATTTCTCTCTTTCCTCTCTGTGTGTCTATTTCTGTCTCTAAATTTCCCCTTTTTATAAGAACCCCAGTCATATTGGATTAGGATCCACCCTAAAGACCTCATTTTAACTTGATTTCCTCTGTAACGACCCTACCTCTAAATAAGTTCACATCTGAAGTACTGGGAGTTAGCATAACACATTTTTTTGTGGGGGATGGGGATGGAACACAAGCCTAGTACAGTATGTTCTCTTCTTTGACTCCAGTATGTTCCCTTCTTTTAATTCCATTGCCTTATATCTTCACCAAAGCAGAAATAGCTTACTACTTAAAAATGAGAAAGCTTGAATTTAAAAAAGGCATAGCCGAAACCGGTTTGGCTCAGTGGATGGACCGTCGGCCTGCGGACTGAAGGGTCCTGGGTTCTATTTCGGTCGAGGGCATGTACCTGGGTTGTGGGCACATCCCCAGTAGGAGATCTGCAGGAGGCAGCTGATCGATGTTTCTCTCTCATCGATGTTTCTGACTCTCTATCTCTCTCCTTTCCTCTCTGTAAAAAATCAATAAAATATATTTTAAAAAAATAAAAATATATAAAATAAAAAAGGCATATGTTTTTGTGGGAGGGAGGTGAGCCAATAGTATGAAGGAATGAATAAAACTTAGGTCACAGAGATAAAACAGAGTTAAACAGGTTTGGTATTAATCTTATTCATTTATATTTTTCTTTAAAAAAACAATTTAAAAAAGAAGGCTCTTATCATTTTTTCCTTTAGCATTCCTACAAAAACTATTTTTGGTTTAATTTTATTTAATGTTATCCACAAGAAGCAAATAGTTTTAGAAACATAAGTTTTAAGTAAAATCTACTTTTCCTTTACTGAATCCTATAAACAATATGAAGCAAAGCAGATATCATATACGTTCATTTCCATTTAATGTGCAAAAGGTTATACTTCAGATTGATAAAATGGGCATTTCCAATTTGTACGTATGAGCCATGTAAAGAACCATTTCTGGGAAAGACAGACATGGTAAATTGCTCTTTTGTCAAACCCAGTCTGAAAAGTACTCATGTTCATTTCAAGAGAAGTGGGAAAAATTCTGTTACAATATTCAACAAGCATTTAGCAAAAACAATTCACTTACATTTAGAAGTAAATAAGACATTCTAATATGTGTTTAACAAAAGTCATTTTTCTCCTTTAACCTCACTCAACACCTTGAGTATATATAGCTTATATTTACAATACAGCTGTTGAGACAAATAAAGAAATATTCTGATCTCTGTATAGCATTTCCCTCAATTAACAAATGCTTCTACAGTAATTCCAGTTGAAATAGCTAAAATTTCACACCTTATGACTGACTCTTAATATTTATCCTTTTGACAAATATTTATGGTTGAATTATGTTTGAGCTCCTGCTATCTGCAAAACCCAATGTAATTAAAGAGAGCTTACATTTTCCTTTCCAACAAGTGAATAAAATGCTCACTTCTTGAATGTTTGGTAAAATGTCCAGTCTCAATGGGTTTTTTAGTAAATTAACATCTATAATAATGAAAGCGTAATAAGCTAATTAGACCGGATGTCCTCCCGGACGACCTTCCTGACAAAGCCAGGGCTTCCAGGGAAGCCCGGTCCCAGATGCCAGAGGAAAGCCAGTGCTGGCAGCTGGGGTAGGAAGGCTTACTCTTGCATGAATTTTGTGCATTGGGCCTCTAGTAGTAGAATAATTGTTATTCTTGTTGAAGGAAAAAAATCAACAGCTGACTCTTTTCTAACAGAAGAGGCCTAACTGGTTAGCACTTTGGACTTTATTTTGGGAAAATAGTTTGGGAAAACTATTGTAGAAACCATAAAAAACTATCTCCAAACATTTAGATAATTCTAATTTTATACATACTCTGTTGCTTTCAGCTCCAGTAAAATTATTCAAAAACAAGCAAGCAAATAAACAAATAAACAATTTACTTCCATCTGTTTGTTGTCTCTTACAAGGTAAAGTGTGTAATCATCAGAAATAACAGAACCTCTACCTGAAAATGTTTCAGAGCACTGATATATGGTCATGAGGAAATAATATTGCAATTTTCATGTAGTTACAGAATTTGCAGGGAAATTCTCCATTTTTGGACTATGATCAAGTAAGTATGAGATGTATTGGTGCTTTTTAGAAAATATGAAGCAATATGCAATTACTTGTAAAACCTCAAGAGAATCCCTCAGTAAGGAGGAACTCTTGCTATTTGATTCTAATCATTAAACAAGATTATGGTTTTTGCTTTGGTATTGAACAAAAATATATCTATTTCTTTCTATAAGAGTACTAGAGGCCTGGTGCATGAAATTCATGTACAAAAGGGGGGTCCCGTCAGCCCAGCCTGCACCCTCTCCAATCCAGGACCCCTTGGGGGATGTCTGACTGCCAGTTTAGGCCCTGGGATCAGACTTAAACTGGCAGTCGGACATCCCTCTCACAATCCAGGATCACTGGCTCCTAACCACTCACCTGCCTGCCTGCCTGATCACCCATAACTGCCCCCCCTGCTGGCCTGATCATCTCTAACCACCTCTCCTGCTGGCCTGATCACCGGTAACTGCCCCCCCCCCTGACCTGGTTGCCCCTAAATGCCCCATTCTGGCCTGATCACCCCTA
>NW_005871184.1:1978205-2012526 GCF_000147115.1 Myotis lucifugus | reverse complement strand
AGTTGGACATCCTTCTCACAATCCCGGGATCACTGGCTCCTAACCACTCACCTGCCTGCCTGCCTGATTGCCCGTAACTGCCCCCCCCCCAACAGCCTGATCATCTCTAACCACCTCTGCCTACTGACGTGGTCGCCCCTAACTGCCCCCTGCTGCCGGCCTAGTCACCCCCAACTGCCCTCCCCTCCCACCTGCCTGGTCGCCCCTCACTGCCCCCTTCCACTGGCCTGGTCGCCCCCAACTTCCCCATCTGCCTGGTTGCCCCCAACTGCCCCCCTGCCGGCCTGGTCACCCCTCACTGCCCCCCTCTGCTGGCCTGGTCACCCCTCACTGCCCCCTCTGCTGCCCTGGTTGCTGCTAACTGTGCCCACTGCTGGCCTGGTCACCCCTCACTGCCCCCCTCTGCTGGCCTGATCACCCCTTACTGCCTCCCCACTGGCCTGGTCACCCCACGCAGCCTGCTGTTTGGCCATTTGGTCGCCCCTCACTGTTCCCCCTGCCAACCTGGTTGCCCCATGCAGCCTGCTGTTAGGTTGTTGCATGAGGGTGTCCTGACCAACTTGTATATTCCTCTATTATTAGTATAGATATTTTCACCCAAGAGCCAGCAAGTGAGGAGACTATTATCTCATAAGATGATGGGGATGTTTCCAGAGTGAAGTATATGAGTGACCCACAGGAGACAAAGAAACCTGGTTGGCATATCAACTGCTTGGTGAGTTTCTTCTGGTTAGAAAAAGAGACTGGGGACATTCCCATACTATTAGGTACGGATTTCATAGGTGGCATAATGCAACTGGATCTCACCCTCTCTGTCTCCCAAATTAACACACAAAAAGGAAGATGACTTCAGAGATTACTGAGCACATGAGCAATTTGCAGACAAGTAAATCTTTCCAGTAAACCTGTGTGTGAACATTTTGTATACATAAGTAGGTGTATATAAATTATTAAAATGCATTTTTAAAACTTGTTTGATCTCTATTGATGATTTTTCTACATGTACAAATATATATGTATTTAAATAAATAAGATACATACTTTCAAAACATGTTTATACAGTTTCTGGTCAGTTGTGCAATTATGCAATTGCATTTTTGCTTCTGATGTCTAAGATATCTTCCAAGGGGTATTGGAAGAAATGGAGGATCTCAGATACCTGCGATGCCTTCACAAGCATACAGAAGAATCAGCTGTGCCTTCAAGAACCAAAGATGAGGCCAAGCCTGCCCTGTTCTGAAGCTTCCACCAGGGCCCCCTTGGTTTGACAGGGCTCTGCTAGCCAGCCTCAACCGTGCCTAAGCCAGTTTCTGAGATTCTACTTGGCTGAGTTTAGGCAGAACAGGCAGAGAGTCCTCAGATTATTCTGACTCATCTTGGCCCAACAAAGACTTGTTTGAAGTGCGTAAAGTTGAGAAATCTCTTCTTTATGTCTTCCTAGGGAGGAGATTTTTATCTGTATGAGATTGTTGAGGTGTGGTCTTGCCTTAAGGTAAAAGGGAAATCTCCCACAACCATCAGTCTTGAGGTTCAGAACACTATCAAGTCAATCTCCTCTTGAATGCTTCTACTTATTTCATTCATACCTTCTGAATGGTGTGAGATAAATTTACCACCCAGTTTCTACAATACTCTTCAAGGACTGTCTTTTTTCTTCATCACTATCCATATTTCCAGAATCTGATCTTGAACCTCTGTACATAAATATATTTTACATAAACCTGCACTGCCTCCTCATCTGTCCATCACCCCTCTATTTGTCCATCAGCCACTGAGTATCCATCACTTTCAAATGATCACTCTAGGCTGGTTTCTACTGGTTTCAATGCCTTCTATCAAATTGCTTTGAGTTACCTAAATGAATTTCCTGGTCTGCTACTTACTTAGGAGAGGTTATCTTAAATTCCTAGTCCCTTATTTTTTTTCATTTGTAATTCAAGGATGGGATGGAGAAAGATTATCCTAAGGACTAAATAAGAAAATATATAAATTAAACTAGAGGCCTGGTGCACAAATTCAGGCATGGATGGGCTCCCTCAGTCTGGCTGGCGATCGAGGGAGATTGGGGCCACGTGAAGTTGGCTGGGGGGAGTAGCTGCGGGAGTTTGGCTGGTAGGGGGAGGGCCAACCTCCTGCAGCCACTCAACCCAGCCAACAGTCATAGAATTACTTTAATTCTATGACTGAAATTCTGTGGCCGGTCGGGGATGAGGGACCATGGGAGGTTGGCTGTGGGAGTGCACTGACCACCAGGGGGCAGCTCCTGCATTGAGCATCTGCCCCCTGGTGGTCAGTGCGTGTCTTAGCAACCGGTCAACCGGTCATTCGGTAGTTCAGTCGTTCGGTCACTTAGGCTTTTATATATGTAGATTCTATTATAAAACTCTAACTCATAATAGAAAGCTGATATATATTTTATTATAACAAATATAATAGTACTATGAGATATTAATATGCTGAGATAGTGTGTGTGTGTGTGTGTGTGTGTGTGTGTGTAGTGGTTGGGAAGAGCCAGCTTCTCATGTGGTTTGAACATCGTACTTTCTCTTCACACTGTTTTCTCTAATTGGAATTTCCTCCCTTCTTAAACCTTCTGATTACCTTCTACCCATCCTGGCTCCACCAAACCTCTCTTGTTCCAATTTTTACTACCTGTGTGGCCTTGGACAAGTTGACTTGGGCAAGAAATACTTATTGAGAGTCTTCTGGGTGGGATATTAGAGTAAAGAGTGAGAAACTGAGTTGTACAAGGTAACACCATAAATGGCAGACCAGAATAGAACTCACATCTTCTGTCTTAAAGACCAGCCACAATCCTGCCCTATCCTGTTTCTCTAGGGTTACTTCAAGGAATTCAAAGATTATTGCCAAACTCAACAGAGTCCTACTCTGTTTATTAGCTTATTATGTCAAATGTGTCCATAGTTTCCTCTTAGAATTTTTGTGGGGATACCTCATTTTCTTCCACCGATGAAAGCCTTAGCTACCAGGCTCCGTTAATAAGAAGTAAATATTTTTATATTTGATTAATCTATGTTAAACATTAAAATCTTATTTTAGTTCTATTTACATTTGAAGAACTTTTAATCTATTTTAAATATTTTTCCGGTTGTAAAATCAACTGTTCACCCAGGTCTCAGTCTCTTCCCCTGGGACATGAACTTGATGTTTAGTAAGAGCTCCATGAACAAAAGCCACAACTGCTCTCTTTCTCTGCTTTCTGTAAGAGTGCAGTCAGGTTAGTCCTGTAATGCATTGATTCTGTTTTCTGCATGTGAATTTGGTTCTTTGCATGCTCTTTTGGTATTTTAATTCTATGACTGAAATTCAGTGGACTCCTTCACTCATTTCTTATTCTCTCAACCTGTATTTTTTTCAATTAATCTTTTGCTTTTAAAAAGATCATGTTTCTTTGATATTTCATAGGAGACACAAAGCAGAAATTTCTATAGGTTCTTCTCTTTCCTGTGATAGATCTGAATCAAAAGTGCTTTTCATTAGCTCTGTTAAGGCACTGCAGCTCTCTTACATGGCAGAATATTTCCTTGTGCCCTCTGTGTCCTTTTTCCTTTTCCCTGGATGAAATTTAGTTAGGTCTCATTATTTTTCTGCTTGCTTTTTAGTAATGGAACAGTGCTGCAGTCTCTTTAAATAAAAAGCACAGTCTTAATTTAGAAATTGGAAGTGTCCTGCTAAGAAATTAATCATAACTGGGTCTCTAGGATGCTTCAGGCTAGAAACTTGCAGTAGAAATGGAGTGAAATGGATGGCTTCCTCTCTGCTACTCCGTACTAAACCCCCACCCTTCCTGGGTTACTAACCATTTTAAATCACTTTTGGGCAAAATAGAGAAAGAAAGAAGTGTTAAGGGATAAAGAATGTATTTGAACAGATATTCTCATAAGCAGCCTTCAGGCTCCCTGGACTGGCAGGTATCTGAAGCTCCTCTTTTGGTGCAGGTGTTTGAGGGTCCTGTGGTGATTTCCATCACTCAGGGCCCCTCTCCTGTGTTTTGGGTCATCCCTTGCAACTCATTCTGCAGCCCTTAGAAATTCAGGGCTCACCTGGAAGTTCTCACTGCTGGCGCTCTCTCCTCTGGGTAGCTACACTGCACAGGACCTAGGAATGGATGGGCTCTCTCTCTCCTGCCTGGCCCACATCTGCTCCACAGCAAAGTCTACACTTTTCTTTGGACTGACAAACTGGCCACAGGATGCTTTAGTTTTCTCACACACATGGGTCAGACACCCATCTTCTGTAAACTCGTACCATAAGCACTAGAAAAATCTTCTAACAGCTCCCTTTACTATGCTTAAGGGGAAGAAAGCAGAATACCTTAATCCATCCATAGTGTATGTGTTATGGCAAGGAATATATAATTTTACAGTAACAGTTTCTTCTCCAAACAAAAACCATCAAAAGTCACTTCCTGACCTGGTTTTAGATCTTTGATTTGGCTGAAGGGCCAAGGGTCATAGAACTGGTGAGCAACCATTTCCTTTGTTGCATTAATCACGTTTTTTATTTTCACAGAATTACATTTTTGACATCTTGGGGTACTTTACAGACATGGGGAGAGACTACCTGTTCCAGGGCGAATCCCTAAAGATGATAAACAACTTACTTAAAAGAACACCTTTCTTACGCAAGTTAACCAATCCACAGCCATTACATCCCCAACCATCTCCTTATCAAACTCTCACACATCAAGCCAATATTTCTCCTGTTCAAATTTACCCAGGGACAGGTATCAGATGACTAAAGATCATCCCTACAGCCCAGAGACCACTGACATTATACAAACTATCCATTCCTAAGCTACTTACCCTGCCTTTCCTTTCCTACAGAAACCCCAGTGAAGAGTCTGGCCTAGGCATTCTCCTTGCTCCTGCTTCTTCCTCCTGACAAAAGCCGGATGCTTCCATCGTGGCCCTGCATGGCATGCTGTGCCCCCTTCTCTTAAGAAATGTAAGTAATAAATGTTACTTTCAGTGGTATGGGCCAACTTTTGTTGTCCTCAGTCAAAACTTTATAAATTAAGTCCCAGGTAAATTTTAATAAGATTATAGTGCTGCATATGGAGATCTGTTTTATAGTCACTTTGATGTTTGATGTGTATCAATTTCACTTTGTAAATTCATAATTAAGGCCCGGATGGTGTGGTTCAGTGGCTGAGCACCAACTTATGAACCAGGAGGTCATGGTTCCATTCCTGGTCAGGGTACATGCCTGGATTGTGGGCTCGATCCCCAGAGTGGGGTGAGCAGGAGCCAGCAGATCAATGATTCTTTCTCATCATTGATGTTTCTCTCTCTCTCCCTCTCCCTTCCTCTCTGAAACTAATAAAAATATATTTATATATAAATAAATTCATAATTAGTTTTTGACAGAATACAGTCTACAGTTCCACATCTGCCCTCAAACTGTCCCTGAGGTGTGTTTATTTATTTAGAAGCTATTCATATTACAGTTGATATTATGTCTGCCAGATAGTACACTGGGTGATGGACATGAAAATCCCTGCCACACAGTAGCGTAATGTTGGCTCACACCAGATATAGCTGATCACATAGAATCGGGGCCCTGGAGTATATTATCACTTAGATCTAAGGGCAGGAACTTTCAGCACTTTGTTTTTCAGTTAATGAGTAAAAGAACACAGTGTTCAGTTGATGCTAATGTCAAAGGAAGCCAAAGCCATAGTTATAGTGTCATAGCTCTGAGGCCTTTTGATGGAGACATTTACCAAAGGGATAGTGGGTGAGAGCCAGCATGACAGTCTGAAATGAGGCTGCCATTTCAAAGGGAAGCTGGTAAAGAGGGGTAGCCTAGTGACTTTTAAAGAACATGGAGACAGTGATGGCTAATAACAAAAAGATTTGGAGGCGATGGTGAGGAATGGAGCCAGGAGAAAGCTCTGAGTGGAAAAGCAGATGGACACAGAACTTCTTATCTGGCTCTTGGAAAGCTGGGCATGTTAAAAGGGCAGCTGGTGGAATAAGCATTAGCCCAAGAGGTCAGGCATCCACAGAGCAAGCAGCACTTCCAGATGCTACCTCTGCCTTGGTTCTAACAGTCTTCAGGTCGAGGACACTCTGTTTTCTTCTTTTGGAAAAGTCCAAGCATATTAATCTGGAATCCTGCAATTGGAACAGATGATGAGGAAATATTCCAAATGTCAAATTATAATCTAAAGAAGACGTAGGTCAAAAAGACCCAAAAGAGCCATGAGTCCAGTCCTTAATAGGCAGTATCTGTCAGGGATCAGAGTCAAATATTTCTCCAAGAAATTGATATTCCAGGTTTAGTGACTTGTTCCACAAAAGTAGCAGAGATATCTGAATCCAACAGGTTAAGTGAAGCAGTTCTGATTCTAGGAGATGACCATACTTTAACTTCTGATGTCAGGTCGGACTGCAGACGCAGCCCCTGAGTTTGCTTGGACAGCTTCCCATGTGAAGAAAAAAACAAAACAGTAGCAGAAGCTCCAGAGATCATCATTATCTTGTTCTGGAGACAGAAGCCTGCTATCTTTAATTTTAAATAATGGAACATGACCTCTCCTTCGGTGCAGACCTAAGGCTCCTCACCTCCCATTGGTACATTGGGAAGGTACAAAAGTGGGTGCAGCATCTCCACAGACCAGAAACTCTGCCTTTCCTGAGAGTTGAACGAATTAGTGATGTTGTCCCATCTCCTTCCTCACACAAGTAAAACCTAAGGGTTGATATCAGTCCAGATAGCAAGTTTTCTGAGTGGTTGGTGCAGATGGAAGGAACAGAGCCCTTTGCCAGCAGTAGTGATGCATGGAGCCAAGGAAAATTTTTACACTAGATGCAGAATTTAAGGGGAAACCAGGTCAGAACAAAGATTTATAATCTGATTCTGTGACCAAATAGGTCTATATAAGAGGAGAGGAAGCATGCTAAAAGGAAAAATATTTCATAGAACATGAGCAGGTTGAAGCAGACAGACCTGAAGGAATTCCCTGTCCAAGAATAAACAATGAAGGTGGCTTTTTATGTAAAATTCAAAGCCAGGGTCACAGGTTATAAAGTGGCTGAGGGAAGCAGATCCTTCCTTCCTATGACTAAGGCCAAGAGATGAAACTACCTCTTTTCTAATCTTCACCCTACCTCAGGCTGACTTTTCCCAATTTTTCCCCGTTCAGGTTGTATTTGAGGTTTTTGTTTGTTTGTCTTTTTAAACCTAAATTTCCTTATATGAAAGTTACTCATGGAAAATGAGCACACACCATCTACGTAAGCCTAGAGATCACCTCAGATCCTATAATCTACTGAAGACAGACTGCAGACAACCCTTGGAGCAAAAAGAGTATAGTGAAGAAATAGTTCAGGACTGACTGTCACTATTTATAACATTCCAATTTTCATCGCACTGGAGCTAGAGGAGGAATGTTCTACCCCTACACTACTGTATGAAAGTTACACCTCTCTGGTCAAGAGATGGCTACGTAGCATTCACATTCAGAACAAATTTTGTATCCCAGACATAGACCTGGAGTGGTTTCTAATTTAAAATTAGATGTTGAAGAAAATAAATCTGGATACTATAAAAAATTATACCTGTATCAGGCTAAAAAGGATTTTTTAAACAATTGTCAGGCCAACACATCATATTGCCAAACCCATAAACCGCTTCAAGAAACAGATGGAATTTATATCACAGACTCTCAAACCTCATGGAGAGGGATCTTTGAGTCCAATTAACCCCTTGGCAACAGTGTTTATTCTGGAGGGATATGTTCAAAGCATCCAAAACTATTTTGTCTAGACTTACCCACTACAGAATTTTCTATGGCACATTCTCTGGGCAAGTGACGTGAATCGAAGGCAGTGGGCAGGGACTAGTGGTATCTTCTCAGAACGCACATTCTTTTCACATATTCTCAAGGATATTTCCACAACACGTTTACAAAACAGGTATTCACCTCTGTTGGATCTGCCATTCAGTCTTGCTAGGATTTCTAATACAAGGGCCAAGCCTCAAATTAAAAGAAAATATAAAAACATGTCAGTATGTGCTGAGCTACTACTGATGTTATCCAAAGATGGCAAAAGCTGGAGAATTAGAGTGTTTCATAGAAAATATCATCAGTGCAATTTTTGTAGATATAGTCAACCAATTTAAAAAGAAACTGAGAGTTAATAAAAACAATCTATTGTCTTTATAATTTTATTAGTATTTTGAATATCATCGCCTTCTTAAGTGGTTAAGCGAGGTTTGTTACAAAGCAGTCATTTAACCAAGCTGGTACTTGTGGTTGCACGTTGCATGCTACAGGACCGTGGGAGCAGCCAGAATCTCCTTCCCTCAGTCCTCAGGTGTCAATCATCTGAGCCTGAGAGTGCTTAGCTGTTGTCCTGTGTGAAGTCAAAGAAGGGGAATGGACAGGCACTTCTAAAAGGTCCACTTAGATTGCAGTCCCTAACCCAATATCCACCTGGCTTGTCTACAAGCAAGAGTGCTTCATATACCAAATGGCACTGGGAATGGAAGGGAAGAAGAGAAAATGAAGAAATTGGGTGAGCAAAGGAACAGAGTAAAATTGGGAGAAATGAGAAGGCAAGCAGCAAATTAAAAAGGTAAGAAAATGAAAGCAGTTAACTTAGCAGTTTGTTGACCTTAGACTAGAAATAAACCAAATCACAAACTTAAGCTTGATAGAAAAAAATCTGGAGGAACATACATGGAAATCTTATTTTTGCTGGTAATCATTTTTTCAGTGCTTCCACCACCATTATTGAAGTATCTTCAACAGTTCCCAACAGCCCTGGTCAGTGTGGCTCAGTTGAGCGTGTCCCATGCACCAAGAGGTCACAGATCGATTCCCTGTCAAAGCACATGCCCAGGTTGTGGGTTCAATCCCCAGTAGGGGGTAGGCAGGAGGCAGCCAGCCAATTGATGCTTCTCTCTTTCATAGATGTTTCTCTCTCTCCCTCTCCTTTCTTCTTCTTCTTCTCCTTCTTCTTCTCCTCCTTCTTCTTTCTTCTTTCTTCTTCCTTCTTCCTTCTTTCTTCTTTCTTCTTTCTTCTTTCTTCTTTCTTTCTTCTTCTTCTACTTCTTCTCCTCTCTCTCTTTCCCTCAAACCAATACAAATATATTTTTAAAAATAGTTCCCAACAATATTTCATGTTCATTTCTTTGACAAACCTCTCCTATCTCCTCCTTTGCCTAAGGAAATATTTCCTCTAGGGACTGCCAGTCATGGCTGGATATATATTATTGCTGTTTTGAAAGTAACCATTGACATTTGTAAGGGACTGTACACTTTCCTGGGTACACTTCACAGGTGTATCTTTTAGTTATCATGATTTTCCTGCACCCAGGTTATCAATATCATGACCCCTATTTTACAGTTGAAAAAACCGGGACTTAAAGAGGTCAAGGATTAACCAAAGGTCATTCACTCAGACTGCCCTGCCCTGATTGGGTTGGCACCCTGCACTTTGCCTTGTGCACTCTGTTTCTGCTCAGTCAGCAAGGCAGAGGTTTGTAAATAGAGGGTACACGAAGGAGAGGGTCTCAGGAGCTTTACTGAAGTAGAACACCTTTCTTACAAAGAAGTTTACCAGTGTAGACAGTGTAATAGAACAGTTGTTACAAGATTAAGTAAATAAAATTAAGGCAAATAATTAAACATGGTCACTGATTACAAGCTTGTCTTTTTATTAATATATTTTATTGATTTTTTACAGAGAGGAAGGGAGAGGGATAGAGAGTCAGAAATATCGATGAGAAACATCGATCAGTTGCCTCCTGCACACTCCCCACTGGGGATGTGCCCGCAACCAAGGTACATGCCCTTGACTGGAATCGAACCTGGGACCCCTGAGTCCACAGGCTGACGCTCTATCCACTGAGCCAAACCGGTCAGGGCTGCAAGCTTGTCTTAAAAATTCATTGAAAGCTGTCTGGGAGAAATTTCATGTGTTTGAATAGTGACAACTAAGTATTGGTGACACAGCACAGCAGTTCAGAGACCTTGGGATCAGACTACCTGCATTTCAATCCTGCCCAGGCCACCTATTAGTCAAGTGATCTCAGGCAAGTGAAGTTACTTGTGTCTCAGTTTCCTCACCTCTATAATGGGGATGGTGATAGTCTCTATCTCATTAAAATCATTCTGAGAGTTAAAAGAATATAAGTAAATCCTTTTGAACAATGCTTCTTACATAATAACACCATACAAGTGTTAGCTAGTGATGATTCTTTCTAGGCATTATGTATGATTTCAGTTTTCCTCTTTATATGTTTTAAAATTTCCAAACTTATGTGTGTGTGTGTGTGTGTGTAAATTCAATAATTTGATTTTTAAAAAATGATGAAAATAATAAAAGTAAACAGCAATAGATAACTTTCCACAGCTACCTTAACTGAAAGTTCTCTCCTCCCTATTAAGACTCAGAGCTCCTTTATAACACTCTTCATTTTTTAGCTCCTTGGAAAATGTGTCTTACTGACAGATAGGTGCCTTGTTTGCTGAAGGAAAGCGATGTGAATTATAGCTAGCCCAAAGTCTATGAAACTGAAGCAGATGTTTGAGAAAATATTCAAGGTTTCCGGGATTCCTTAAAGGGATAAGGTTCATCTTGAAATAATCCATAAAAGAAACAAACACCAATTTCCAGGTAACCTTGTGCAAATTAGATAGCAGGCAAATTAATCAAGTTGTCCTGACACTGAGTCTTTCATTTCCACAACCCTTAGAAACTTGCTTTGGGCTATCCGTCTCACCATATACACCAAAGCAAATGCAGAAGCATTTACCCCAAAAGTTAACAAAACTAGACTTACAAGAACCAATACAGAAAGTGGGACTTCATCCAACCAGATGCTTCTCAAAATATGTGGCAAATGTTTTAAAGAGTCCTGTAAGAATTTCAAGAACCATTCTTCTAGACGAAGAAAAGCACAGAAGGAACACAGACAAAGAACAGATGGTGTGCAAAAACTGTCTAAGATTTTGAAAGAGATACTATAATTTGATAAAGTAGTGGCAGTTTATATACATTTTAGGCAGCACCCAGCCCTAAGTGCTGTATTTCTGTAGACTGTCCCCTACTCTTCAGAGGCTCCATTACTTAAATATGGTCAACTTTCTGACTATGGTGAGCTGGAAAGAGTGGATATGATCTGTCCGTATTGTAAGATTACTAGAGGCCCGGTGCATGACATTCGTGCACTCGGGGGAGGGGGTGCCCTCAGTCCAGCCTGCGCCCTCTTGCAGTCTGGGAGCCCTCTGGGGATGTCCAGATGACAGCTTAGGCTTGCTCCCCAGGGGGAGCAGGTCTAAGCTGTCAGTCAGACATCCTTAGTGCTGCCACGGAGGCAAGAGAGGCTCCCACCACTGCCGCTGCGTTTGCCAGCCCTGAGCCTGGCTTCTGGATGAACAGCACTCTCCCTGTGGGAGTGCACTGACCACCAGGGGGCAGCTCCTGCATTGAGCATCTACCCCCTGGTGGTCAGTGACGTCATAGCGACTGGTCATTCCCCGTTTGGTCGATTTGCATATTAGCCTTTTATTATATAGGATAACTTAAGATTCCCAAATTATCAATAAGTAGCAACTGGGTAATGATGATTTTGTAACTAGCAATGTGTATTGAGCTCTCAAATTTTGTTCATTTCGTTTCTTTATGGGAATTTTAAACTGTTTTAGTGCTGTTGAAACCATGACAGCATTCTTTGTTGTTCATATGCAGAACTATGCTTTATGACTATTTACTACCCTTAAAGCCCTCTGTTAACTACCATGGGATATGCAGAGGTTGGTGATGAAATGAAGCTTTACCTAAGCCAAACATCTCAGTGTTCTAGAACCACTGACCTCTACCACCATTCCTGGTCATTAAACACAAGAAGTTCAGCACATAAAGCACAGCATTTACAAATCTATCAGTAAGCAAGTATTTCCTGAAGGATCTCCTAAAGAGATTAGAATTTTAGAATGTAATTAGAATGAGCTTGCCATTAGATAGAATTTTGATTGGAATAGCATGTAGAGGTTTGAGAAAAAATTCTAGTTCTTGTGTGTTGTTGTTTTTCTTTCTTTGAAAAGATTTTTCTTTTATTGATTTCAGAAAGGAAGGGAGAAGGAGAGAAAAAAACATCAATGATGAGAGAGAATCATTGATTGGCTGCCTCCTGAACACCCCACACTGGGGATTGAGCCCACAACCCGGACATGTGCCCTGACTGGGAATCAAACCGTGACCTCCAGGGTCATAGGTTGATGCTCAACCACTGAGCCACACTGGCTAAGCTCTTGTGTATCATTTTGAATTCTTCCCCTGTCAAATCCTTGTTGCTTCTTTTGAAAATATAACAAAACATAGAGTGAAAGAGAAAGAAAAATTACTCTGATTATTTTTCTGCTTTTCTAGCTATGACCACCTATAGATAGATTTAAGGAATGCTAACGTGTTATACATAGGCTACTAGGCTCTCAAAGAGCCATTTTTACTTGTTCTGTTCTGTTGCTGGAAGTGGAAACAGGCCAAACACTGAGCAAATCTAATTATACAGACACTCCAAATTTATCATGATTTTTACCTGTTAGTTTTTTGCAGATAATCTGAGTCTCTTGCATTCCCATCCCAGTTACAGGGCAGCACCAGCCTATCTATCCAAGAGATATATTAAAGTCTTTGCCATTTGATTAGAATTTTCCAGTCCCAAGGTTAACCTGCTTGATAAATTACAGTGCCCTTCTGCCAAAATGATATTTTCCCAACACAAACGCAAACTCATAACAAAGTATGTTTCATTTTCTCCCTTGCTTCAAACCTTGCTACCTACCAGAGGACAATTTTCCCTTCTGACAGCAAAAATAAATCTCTCCGTGAAGGGAGATGGGGAAATAAAGCTTCCAAAGTGGAGGGCGCAGATTTTCTACTTCATATGCAAGAACTGAAACCGAAGGCTCTTCTGGATGTCTGGTTGTCTTCTCAAAGCCAACTACTGTGCAGAAAAAAATGGATTATTTTTTAATGTTTTGTAGACTATTGTCTTTTTTTTCTTTTTTACAAATATTTTATTTTATTGATTTTTTACAGAGAGGAAGGGAGAGGGATAGAAAGTTAGGAACATCGATCAGCTGCCTCCTGCACATTCCCTACTGGGGATGTGCCCACAACCAAGGTACATGCCCTTGACCGGAATCGAACCTGGGACCCTTCAGTCTGCAGGCCGACGCTCTATCCACTGAGCCAAACAAGTTAGGGCTCAAGAAAATAAATCTGGATACTATAAAAAATTATACCTGTATCAGGCTAAAAAGGATTTTTTAAACAATTGTCTGAGAATTGTTTAGTATAGTATTCTCAAGGATATTTCCACAACACGTTTACAAAACAGGTTTTCTATGAAACACTCTAATTCTCCAGCTTGAGAATTCTGTAGTATAGTAGACTGTAGACTATTGAGCTAATACCAATTTCTGTCTCGACAGTCTTATGTACCCAGAGACTAAGTGTGAACAGGGCGTGCCACATTGTTCTTGGGACAGCCCTCCTACCCACTGTAGCTATCAGCCTTCCTCTGCTTCCTTGTACCGGCTACCTTCACTTCCTGTCTGCCTATCCCTTTCCATCCCTTGTGTTTGGTTTTGGCATTCCCTTTACTTCCACTCCAGATACAGTGCTCTTTTTATATAATCAGCAGTCATTTCCTGGGCAAAAAATGTTTTCCTGTCTTTGCTACCCCTGAGTTCCTTGCTGCATTTAGAATTCTCTTAGTCTCTTTCTCTGACTGCTCTCTCTTCTTAGATAACCCCTATTCATCATTTCTGCTCTTTTTTGCTTCTCAAGGATCTGTCCTTTGCCCTTTATAGTTTTTTCTCGTCTGTTGCTTCAATGGCTATAATCTCAAATCCATCATTCAACCTATTAGAAATGGAGCTCCCCCTCTTTTCTTCCGATTAGTTCTCCTTCCCCAGAACTCCTCATCTATTCTTGATTTTACCATTAGTTCAGCTTCCAAATTACAAAGCTTAGCATCATTTTTTAACCACTTTATTGAGACATGATTAACATGTAAAAGTCTGTACATATTTGGTATATACAACTCAGTGAGTTTGGACAGAAGTACTGGTATATACCTATGAAACCATCAGCACTATCAAGGCCACAAACATATCCGTCACCTCCCTCGGTTTTTTTCCCATCCCCTTTATTATTTTGTGTGTGTGTGTGATAAGCATATTTAACATAATCTCCTTTTACATTTTTCACTATGTACTTATTAGGCCCAGAATATAAACTTCAGCAGAGCATAGACTTTCTTTTGTTCACTGATAAAGGCCAACTCCTAGAAGAGTGCCTGGCACAAAATAGGCTCTTAATAAATACTCACTGAATTAACCAATGGTTAATGTTCAAAGATACACGGTATATAAAATGCTCAGCAGTACTTTGCAGAAGTTCTCAATAAATGGTACCTATAATATATTATCATCATCAACATTTCTATTATTCTTATTTTCATTAGTAGTTGCAGCATTAAAAAGATGACTGCGCCCTAACTGGTTTGGCTCAGTGGATAGAGCGTCGGCCTGCGGACTGAAGGGTCCCAGGTTCGATTCCGGTCAAGGGCATGTACCTTGGTTGCAGGCACATCCCCAGTGGGGAGTGTGCAAGAGGCAGCTGATCGATGTTTCTCTCTCATCAATGTTTCTAACTCTCTATCCCTCTCCCTTCCTCTCTGTAAAAAATCAATAAAATATGTTAAAAAAAAGATGACTGCAAGCATTTTTGTTGTCTCATATTTAGAGGGGGTTTTTTTGATGCTTTATTTTTCTCCTTCATTTTTGGATGACTTTGGTTTGTCTTTGTCTTTTTCACTGCTGGATCCTCAGTAATCTGAACAATGCAAAGAAAAAAAATCTAATGAATAGTCTTTCCTGGTTTTACAGAGTGTGGGGCAAAGACAGAAATCTGGAGTACAAGATTATTCATTTTATTCATATAATGGTTTTTATAGGCACTATATTTAGGGCATGAAATTTTGATAGTCTTTTGAACACTCAATAAGTGACAATTGATCTGAAGAGAATATTAAAACATTTCCAATTTGAATCTTCACAAAAGTATATGGAAGGTGATTTCAATGAAGTTGAACTGATACAAAATCTGATCTGATACAAAAAATTGAAGAATTCAAACTGTTTAAATTATTTTATGTCTGTAAGGTTGCTATAATTTGATAAGTATTCTTATTCAATATCATCAGAAACAAACAAAACATAATAGCTTGTTCCACCATGTTAAAATGAGTTTTTAGGGTTTATATTTGGGAATATATATCTGCTTGGATTTCCTTTGATCCATTCTGTTATTTTGTATTTTTTCACTAATATAATTGATCTTCTCACTTTTTAGAGTGTTTTATTTGCTAATTTTTTCTGTATATTTAATTCCACTTTTCTGGAAAATCTGATTTTGGAATGCAATGATAATACATCTCTGATTGTTAGGGAGAATCTTGCTTTCAATTCTTCAGCTCTCACCAGTTCCCAAATTATACGCCAAGTGTGAAGTGTAGACTTAAAGTGGGAAAATGCTAGTCTGATTCCAGTTCTGGACCTCTCTAGCTGTCTGAGGTTGGACTGACTGCTTATAGTATCTACACCGCCTAGAGTGATGGTTAAGGAAGCTAACTTCAGCCTTACCTGGTATAGCTCAGCTGGGTGGAACGTCTTTCTGTGGACAGAGGGTCGCAGGTTTGATTCCCAGTCAGGGCACATACCTAGGTTGTGGGTTTGATCCCTGGTTAGGGCAAGAACAGGAGGCAATTGGCCAATGTTTCTCTCTCACATGAATGTTTCTCTCTTTCTCCCTGCCTCTCTCTCTAAAATCAATAGACATTTATTTTAAAAAAGTTAAAGCTAACCCCAGAGCCCAACATCTTGAGTTTAAGCACTCCCTCAGTATTCTCACATTTAAAATGGACATATAACACCCACTGCATGGGTTATAGGTATGAACTGAGTTAGTAAATATAAAGCACTGAGAACACTGCCTGCAATGTAGTAACTAATGTTGTAAGAATTAAAAATAATTAAAGTTAGATGATTGGTGGTGCTAACAATGACGGTAGCAAAATTTGAGAATTTGCTATGTACCAGACCATCCTTTACATATATGAAATGAACTCATTTACTCATCCCAACAACCTTAGGAGGTAGGGACAGTAATTGTCCTTATTTTAAAAATGATAAAAATTAAATCAGAGAAGTAAAATATTGTGAACAAAGTCACACAACTAGTAAGGGTTAAAATATTTTTTCAAAAAGATGAGATATAATAAAGATGGGTATAGTAGATAAGTAAGTTTTAGTTACCCGTGCTCAACCTAGGTCCAAAAGTATCAAATGGAAAATTCCAGAAATAAATGATTCATAAGTTTTAAATTGCACACTGTTCTGATTAGTGTGATGAAATCTCCTCTGTCCTGCTCCGTCCCACCCACGACGTGAATCATCCCTTTGTCCAGCATATCCACCCTGTATATGCTACCCACCTGCTAGT
The DNA here is from genome assembly GCF_000147115.1 of Myotis lucifugus. Taxonomy (NCBI): domain Eukaryota; kingdom Metazoa; phylum Chordata; class Mammalia; order Chiroptera; family Vespertilionidae; genus Myotis; species Myotis lucifugus. Next base: position 1,995,976 of record NW_005871184.1, on the reverse strand, counting down.
CACTTAGGAGCCATCTTGGTTATCAGATCGACTGCCTGGTATCGCAATGCTTGTGTTCAAATAATCCTAATTTTAGTTAATAATGGCCCCTAAGCATAAGAGTAGTGATGCTGGCAATTTGGATATGCCAAAGAGAAGCCATAAAGTGCTTCCTTTAAATGAAAAGGTGAGTACAATTCAATAAGATATTTTGAGGGTGAGGCAGAGACCACATTCATGTAACTTTTATTTCAGTATATTGTTATAATTGTTCTATTTTATTGTTAGTTATTGTTCATTTTTTACTGTGCCTAATTTAGAAATTAAGCTTTAGTATAGGTGTGTATGGGTTTCGGTACTACCTGTGGTTTCAGGCATCCACTGGGGGTCTTGGAATGTATCTCTCTTGAATAAGGGGGGTATACTGTATACAGTAACTTTCTAAGCTCCAACATTTGCATGAAAACTGTTCTATAGTGACATCCTGTTTGACATTATCTTGCAAAGTTCTATGCTGAGGGTTTTTTTTCCCCCTGTACTGATGGCTCACTAATTCCTTCCAAATGTGAGTCAGTACATGACTAACATATTTACAGGTAAGATAACTTTCTATCTTCCTTTTTCACACCTATATCATGAATGAAGTGTAAATAGCATAATGGTTAGCAACCTGAGCATTGTCTGGATTTGAACCTGGCTCTGCCAATTTCCAGCAAGTTGCTCAACAATTATATCAGCCTCGATTTCTTCATTCAGAAAATGGAAGTGAAAACAGAGTCGCCCTCATAAATATAAGTATTAATTGAAATAAGCCCTTAGCACAGTAATACAGATAATCACTAAATAAACATCAAGGTGGGGGAGGGAAACTCCTTTCTATAATAGTTTCTAACACATGCTTTTTCTATAGGAAGGATCACAGTCCTAAAGCTACTAGACTAATTCCCAGGACTAATTTCTTGCTGTCGAGTCACTGATTTCTGCTATTGGTCTGGAAATAAATATGCATTAACACTGAATAGCTGACAAACTGGCCTCTGAATTTCAACATCACATAGTAGCTTTCTATATTTTACAGTGAGCTCCATGATCCATCATTTTTTCACCATTCTCCATAAAGTTATTTTTTCCTCAATACCTTTTCTCAATCAAGTACGGATTCACTCCATTCATGCCTTTTTCATTTCCCATCAAACTTGAGAGCTACATCTCTAGCACACCCGCATCGTTCTCCTTAGACAAACACGAAGGGATCTGACCTAACACTCCAGGGCCATCTCAAGACCCACATGGAGATATTCTTGCTGTTTCAGCATCTCACCCTAATTAAATGACTTAATTCAAATTCAGTTTTAGTGAAAGTCTTTCTTAAAATTGTTTTGTCCACAACGATTCTCAATGCCAGAGATATATGAAAGTGGGAAATATGAGCTTTTCCTAGTAGATCAAGGCCATCAGTTTCACAACAGTAATAAACCATCCTTCCTCAGAAAGCATCAGCTGTTTCCTCCAAGGGATACCTGTTGGTCTCCTCCCCGCCCCCCCACCCCCGCCACCCCAATGCCTACCCAGCGTTTAGCTATTGACTCCATGGCAAAAAGGAGAGGCTGGTGTGCATCCGCCCAACCTCCTTCACACTCACTCACTGACAGCTGAACAAGCCCTACACTTCTCCCTCCAAATGACTGGCACTGCCAGCAGAAACTTGGAACAGCAGGCAGACAAAGAAAAACAATTTAATTTCTCTCTGACTGGCCGCTGTTTCCAAATGTGACAGCTTTTCTAACCAAATGGCTCATATTCTAGTCATTTAAGACCGAGGTAGAAACAGGGTGAACAGTGACACCAAATGGTTGGAAAAAGGTGTTTATTAAGAAAAGGTGTTTACATCCCATCTCATCAGAAATGTTTGGGTTGGCTTACATAGATAAATATACAAGATAACAAATTAAAAGTAGGTAGTAGATAAGGACATAAAATGCTTTGGGGTCTAAAATGTCTTCAGGATAGTGGGGGGGGGGAATGGAAGGGAGGGAGGAAAGAATAGAGGGAGGGAGGGAAGAAGAGAGGGAGGCAAGCTAATTTGAGCCTCCAATCTTTCTAGCAGTCCATAGGAAAGAAGGAAACCTGTTCAGTTTCAAAGGAAAAGCACAATTCTTCCTGAATCTACAATAACAGAAATTTCCAATAAAGGCTCTTAAGTATCTATTTAAAAGTAAGGACCGTGAAAATGTGTTTCACTCCTTGCTTTTTTCTTCCCATGCATCTTCATTTACATCATATCACCTTCTCCAAATCTAATTTTGTTAGACTTTTATTTGGATTTTTATTTGGTACTACTGAATCATACCTAAATGTTGTCTTTATTCAGTCCCCACTCAATTAATATCAGCCAGTAGACAAAAGTAGACAAGTAGATTATTTGTAAGTTATTTGTTTTCATATGTGTGTTTTAAGAAAACACATAATGGAAACTCCAGTGAACAAGAAATAAATAAATGCAGGCATTGGTGTTTTCAGGATTAACCATTCATGATGATATTTTGAATGTCTTTAAGCTAACCAACATATCAGACTATTTCAAGTTGTTTAAAATGCTTACATATTAAGTTTGTTTTAATGTACATTTACTGAAGAAATGGTAGTCAGCAAAGCATGCTAGAGAGAACAGAATTAAGTGATATGGACTGGGAACAACTTAGAAAAATAAAGAGAAATGGTAATTATGGAGCATATGGGAGCTCCACTGGAAGACTAAGAGATGTGAAAGACAAGCATGCACAGGTGGGGAAAGGAAAAGAGACCTAAATCAGAGGAAGCAAAAACATGGCGAAGACTGTCAGGTTATTAGTGACTTAAGCAGAAAGGGGAAAATAAAGAACACGATGAAATAGACAGATAGGAGGTGGTAAAAAATAAAAATAAAACTTCTAGCCAGGAAGAGGGAAGTAAGTCTAAGAATGCTTTTAAAATAAGAGTGGAAATTTTAGCATACTCAAAGTTTAAAGTGCCAGAAAGTAAAGAGAATGTGGAAAGAAACAAGCACTTGGCTCATAATGGACTCTTAAGAAACATTTAGTAAATTTTGGTTTCTGTCGAGACAGAAAAGAGAGAGAAGAGTGGAACCACAATTAGAATTTATAGAAGAAAGACAAACAGACTAAAATAAATTTCTTTCATGTCCCATATTAGTTCCATGATGTGATAATCAGAGAATTACCAGAATGATTAAAATTTTAGAAAATAAGACCTACTAAAAAAGATTAAATAAAATCCGGTTTTTCCTCCATAAAATAGGTGAATGGTGATTAATGATGTATTTGGAAGTTCACAAGCCATGCTGGGAGCCATTCCTAATGTATCCAATAGAGAAGCGGTTCTCAACCTGTGGGTCGCGATCCCTTTGGCGGTCGAACAACCCTTTCACAGGGGTCGCCTAAGACCATCCTGCATATCAGATATTTACATTACGATTCATAACAGTAGCAACATTACAGTTATGAAGTAGCAACGAAAATAATTTTATGGTTGGGTCACAACATGAGGAACTGTATTTAAAGGGCCAGAAGGTTGAGAACCACTGCAATAGAGCTCATTGTTATAACTGCTCACCTCTTGATAACAAGGAAGCGAGGATCATGAAATCTCCTTCCTCCTGTATTTTATTCACATCTCAATCATTATGGATATAAATTTTTACTGACTTTCTGACATGTGTTACTCCCTCTGGACGATGAGCCCTCCAGGACCAGGGCTATGTAATATTCATTTTGCATTTGTGCTTAGCACCCAATATATTTCTCTTGGGTATTTATGCCCTGTCTTTTCCAGAAAGTACTTAATGTGCTCTTTGGTTTTTTGTTGAGAGAACTGACTTCTTTCCAGTCTTCACTATTTCAGTTTCTAGTGATTATTCATCCAAATGCTCAGTTCAAAAACATAGGCATCATTCTTGACGCTTCTGTTCCCAATTCTTCTAGTCTATTATCATATCCTGTCAGCTCTCTTTTAAGCATCATCCTTTCTCACCACTTCACCATTACCACCCATCCTGGGTTCCAGGAATAGTTTCCCAATCGATCGCCTCCCTGCAACCTCTTTTGCCCCCTGAAGCATATTCTTTATAGATCAACCAGAGTAATCTTTCAAACCCGAAATCAGATCACATCATTCCCCAGATTAAAATCTTTGCATGTTTTCCCACTGCACTCAGAACATTCCCTACAATTTGGCTTCATTTCTTGCCCTCTCTCTTCTTGCTCATTAGGCTCCATCTACCATAGTTTTCTCTTGTACTTTGAAGAAGTCAAACTCATTCGTGTCCCTTACTCCCAGATCATTGCATTGCTAACCGTTTCTAACCGTTCATTCGCTGCTCAAACATTACTTTGTTCAACGGCTCTCCAACCACTTTTTCTAAAGGAGCACACACAGACTGCCCTACTCCACCTCATTTTCTTCATAGCACTGAAATTATATACTTACTAGAGGCCTGAATTTGTGCACCATTGGGGTCCCTCGACCTGGCCTGCGGGATCAGGCCAAAACCGTCTCTCTGACATCCCCCGAGGGGTCCTGGATTTCGAGAGGTTGCAGGCCAGGCAAAGGAACCCTACCAGTGCACGATCGGGGCCAGGGTCGGGGCCAGGGAGGGATGCGGGAGGTTGGCCAGCTGGGGAGGGACTGCAGGAGGGCTCCAGGGCATGTCTAGCCTGTCTCGCTCAGTCCCGATTGGCTGGACACCAGCAACAAGCTAACCTACTGGTCAGAGCGTCTCCCCCGGTGGTCAGTGCATGTCAGAGTGACTGGCCGACCGATGGACAGTCTGCCCCCTTGTGGTCAGTGCACGTCATAGCGAGCGGCCTTAGCATATCATTAACATATTACACTTTGGTTGAACAGACGACTGGACACTTAGTATATCAGGCTTTTATTATATAGGATTGATTTTCTATTTTGCACACCCAAATATAAACTCCCATAAAGCATATAATTTGTCTATTCACTCTAGCCCTATACCTGAGAGTAAATAGAGCACACAGAAGGTGCTCAAGAAACAAATACCAAATGAACAAACAGTTATGTTGGACAGTAAGGTCCAGGGTTCAGGGATAGACACCTTCCATTCGTTATCTAAAATATACACTAGTTCTTTGTCTTACTTTCTTAATATATAAAATTACTGCTTCTCAAAAAATAATGCTATGCTAATGAAGTAAATCAAAGGAGTTTGAGGTGAAAATAATTTTATGAGGTCATCTAGCCACATCTCACATCTACAGTGGGGCCTTGACTTACGAGTGTCCTGACTAACGAGTTTTTTGAGATACCAGCTGTCTCTCGGCCGATTTTTTGCATTGAGTTGATAGAGTAATTTGAGTTAACGAGCTCCTTAACGAGCTCGGTCTCAAAACGAATTAAACTCGTAAGTCAAGGCCCCACTGTATTTCTTAATTACCTCTACACTTAGATCCTCTTTAACACCTCAGAGCAGGGACACCCGTTACCTCACGAGGCAGCCTATCTTGCTAACATTGTCACGCTGTGGTGACTATAGTTATTAATACTATTGCATATTTGAAAGTTGCTAAGAGAGTAGATCTTAAAAGTTCTCTTCACAAGAAAAAAAAACCTATATAAGGTGATGTTAAGTAGACTTACTGTGGCGATCATCTCATAATATATACAAATATCAAATCATGTTATACACCTGAAACTAATATAATGCTACTTGTCAATTATACCTCAATAAAAAATAAAGCTGTCATGCTGAACTAAATTATCCCTCTTTTCTTCATCACAAACTCAGATGCCTACAGAAACCAGTTATATAACAGTTATGTGAAGTTGGCCAAGAGTGGTGGGAATTGTGGCATACGAGACAGCACTTGTCTAGTGTAAAAGGAGTAGCTACTATTGCACAATTGATGATTGTTGCCATGAGAGAAACCAATCCTGATGTTGCCAAAGTGTTCTCCATTTTCAACAGGACACTTGAAAAGCAGATTTGCATGTGAAATGTCACCATTTAAAAAAAAACTGTCTATGTAGCTACATCAAAACTTAAAGATTTTTAGTTGATAAGTGTAAGCCATCATGGAAGAAGCCTTCTCCATCTCCCACAAGAGCAGTCAGACTTTTTGTTGTTGTTGTTAACCCTCACCGGAGGATATTTTTCCATTGATTTTTAGAGAGAGTGGAAGGGGAGGGAGAGAGAGAGAGAAACATCAATGTGAGAGAGACACATCAATTGGTTGCCTCCCATGTGTGCCCTTGGATGAGCCTGCAACCAAGGTACGTGCCCTTGACCTAAACTGAACCTGCAACCCTTTACAGTCTGCAAGCCAATGCTCTAACCACTGAGCACAGGCCAGTTTTAAAATCCAGAATTTAAAAATACTTACTATATCTACCCTAAAAATATATATATATCTTCTTGGCTGATTTAAGCATTTTATAATTATGCTACAATTATTTACATTATAATAAGCAAGTAAGCAGATGACTTTAAGAATCCACTGGATCAACTCAAACATTTAAAATATAATTGAATATTTTTAAAAACTAAAGTAAATATATATAGGAATGATTACAAGGCAAAGAGCAAGCACTGTGGTAATGTCTTTTCTTCTGGTATTTCATCTTGTGGCATCTTGTCCAGACCACATTTCAATCCTACCATTTTATGTACCACTAAGATTACTAGTTTCAAACTTCACACAGCATATCATGTACTTGAGGGAATGACCTTCAGTGAACCACAATGTTACATGATGAGTTTTTGTACAGCAAAATTCAGAGCATTGTTTTAACACAATATTGTAGCTCACCCACATCAGAGTAGCAGCCCTATTTGACCTCAAAGGAATCTTATGCTCTATTACCTTGGAAGTAATAAAACATTGTGCTTCAATCATCATCTTTTTCTTATTTCAGCCCTATTCCATTTATCTTTTAGAACATTCTTTTAGTGTGTGAGCTAATAATGTGGTTTAAGTTGAGAAAGGCAATAATTAGTAGAAATTAACTATCCCAAAGCAAAATAGTTGAAATTACAAAACTTTGAAATATTCTTTTCAACAATAGACCATACATTTATACTTTCTAAACATTATTTGCTATTGCTGTTTAAAATACTTATAATACAGTAATAGCACAAAATTATGTGATGATTATATTACATTGATTTGTTTCTATCACTACTTTTATCATAGAGACTGCTCATTCTTTTTTGTGATCCTGATTCTAATTTTCCTGTGCATCTCAGAGTCATGACCCAGTCTTGATCCACTTATCTATACATATATATAAAAGCCTAAGCAAATGTTCGACCGTTCGACCGGTCACTATGACGTGCCCTGACCACCAGGGGGCAGATGCTCAAAGCAGGAGCTGCCCCCTGGTGGTCAGTGCGCTCCCACAGCGGGAGTGCCATTCAGCTGACTGACAGGCACCAGACACTGGGCTCACAACTGGCAAGCACAGCTGAGGTGGCACGAGTCTCTTCTGCAGACAATCCCCCTGCGTGCCTCTCCCCCATCCAGACTGGGATCTGGATCGGGACCTGCATCGGGACTGACTGGGTTTGAGCAGTGGCGGCGGCAGCTGCAGCAGGGCCAGGATGAGCAGGAGTGGAGTGGCACCCAGCCCTGGTTCAGGCTCCTCCCTGGCTGCCTGCCATTTTGCACACTACTACATCCCTCAGGGGGGTGTTGGACTGCCAGTTTCTGCCCAATCCCCGCAGGCCACACTGAGGGATCCCTTTGGTGCACAAATCCATGCACCAGGCCTCTAGTATCTTATAAAAGAGCCTCTATTTCTTTAGTTCATCATCATCTTATCTTTCTAACTTTCCACATATAAATCCTACTTCCCATATATAATTGGAATTATGATATATTTTTATAATCCTTATCACTCAAAAGATTGTTCTTAAAAATAGAACCAATCATTTTATCATGAATATGTATCAATAAATCTCTCTTTTTACTGAGCTGTCTTCTTTATGGTATGCTTAAAGCATCCTCCTAATCACCTGCAGGAGTGACCTCTCTTATACCTGAGCCACTAAAGACAACATATTTCCCCAATTGGTTCAGTGAGACCTGGGCAGCATTTGGATTTTGAAGCCATTTGCTCTTCTCTCTTCCAACCCTCATTTGTAGGTAGTCCTAGGTGGCAATAAAGTTTCTTCAGGTTTAAATGGGCTCAATGATAAAATTTCCATTTTTGTAGATCATAAGTGGTTTTTTATAATTAAAAAAATGCTTCTTTAGATCATAAATGGTTGCACATTAGCAATTTTATATGGGTCAACACAACATATTTGAAAGTAAAGGATAAAGTAACAAACCAAAGACATGTATATTATTAGTAGAATTTTTGAAAATTAATCATCTATATTTTCACACTTTTCCACTAAACTAGTTATTAAATAAGAGGTAAAAATCAAGGAATTAAGTGTGTAAATAAAACATTTTTTATATTAGTAGCAAATAAAATTTTCAAATATTTAAAAATTATAAACAGACCTCAAAACATTATTACATAGCTGGTAAAGAGGAAAGAAAGAAAGGGAGAGAGAGGAAGGAAAGAAGGAAGAGAGGGAGGGAGGGAGGGAGGGAGGTGGGAGGGAGGGAGGGGGGAGGGATGGAGGAAGGAGAAAGCAGAGGGATGCAAAGTTCAACATAGGATATATAGTCAATAATATTGCAACAACTATGTATGGTGCCAGGTGGGTACTGGAACTATTGGGGGGAACACTGTAAAATTATGACTGTAACCATTATGCGATACACCTGAAATACAAAATAATATTGAATGTAAAAAAATGTGCATAACACTTTTCAAAAAAGATTTGTAATAGGAAAAATAATATCTACATTTCAAGATTTAAAAATTAGAAAATAAAAAATAATCTCAAAATATATTGAGTGTAATCCTTCACCCTTTTCAGCCCCCTTCCCTCTGACAGCTGTCAGTCTGTTCCATATATCCATGCCTCTGTTTCTATTTTGTTTGTCAGTTTATTTTGTTCATTAGATTCCACATATAAGTGAGATCATATGGTATTTGTCTTTCTCTGACTGGCTTACTTTACTTAGCACAATAATCTCCAGGTCTATCCATGCTGTCAACAAAAGCTAAGATTTCCTTTAAAAAATATTGAATATAAACTGTAATTGAAAAGTAAAATTAAAAAAATACACAGATAGCCTGGATTGCATGGCTCAGTGGTTTAGCATCGACCTATGAACCAGGAGGTCATGGTTTGATTCCTGGTCAAGGCACATGCCCAAGTTGTAGGCTCGATCCCCAGTGTGGGACATGCAGGAGGCAGCTAATCGATGATTCTCTCTCATCATTGATGTTTCTACCTCTCTCTTCCTCTCTGAAATCAATAAAAATATATTTTTGAAAATAAACAGGTAAACTCTAGGATAATCCTGTATAGGATAATCCTAATATAGTATGTAATAATATGTAAAAATTGCTTTTTAAAATTGGGTCTGAGACAAGTTATAAAGTAAACTTCCTAACCATTCCAATAGTACATTCATACTTATTGTATCATTATTAACTGAATGAGCACTTTTTCCTCTGCCAAAATGAAAATGAGTAATCAACTTAAATCCAAATTGCTTATCGTCTTAGAAGTGCCCCCAACAACTTCTATAAGCACATAAAATTTTAGAAAAACAACCCCTGTAACATTAATCATTTTACAAATTTGTTTGATATGTCTTAGTATAAAGCTACCAAAGATAACCTTCATTTTAAACATCATCTGCAGCCCATCTGAGACTCTGACATATGGAACATCCAAGATCTCAGTGGAATGTCTCTGGTTACCTATGGTAACTAAGACCATAGACAAAATACTCCATTGACAAACTAAAAAATATGAGTAAAAAGAGAACTTTTTGATGCATTCCCATAAACGAACATTGTAAAAAACAAACAATCAAAGAAAAACCCAGACACTGAAAAAACTCTTACAGCCTTCAGATTTAAGCAATAAAAAAATCCTAACCACTGAGCATACAATGCAATTCATTACAGCCTTTGACTAATCACCACAGAATAAGCCCACTGGTGCCAGAAGGGGGGAAATCCTTAATTGCTGTAGATATATGTTGTAAGGTTATCAGCACTTTAAACCACTAAATTTGATTAAAGTTAGCAATGTTATAGTAATGATTGCTTTGGGAGAGGAAAGAAACTAGTCCTTTGCTCATTTTGTGGTTGATGGTAGACTGTGAAACAAAGTCGAAGGAAACAATAGCATAAGATACAGGGCATGAGAGTAGACTAGTGGTGTTCAGAGTTTCCCGTGGGAAAGTATATCCAAGACAGTTTCCTGGCATCTGAAAATATTTAATTTTTTATCTCATCAACTTTAATTTCTATTTTTATAGTTTACATAAGATACATACTAATACAGTGATATAAATGTGATGTAAGGAAATATTTATTTGAGATGCATGCTTCAAAGTTGTTATTATGCATGCCTTTCAGTAAGAAAACCTGGAGACTGTAAAAGTACCAATAATGGCTAGGTGCCAGGCACTATTCCAAAAGCTTTGTGTGTAATATTTTATTTATTCCTTAAATCAATTTTATCAAATAAGAACTATTATTATCCCCATTTCATAGATGGAGAAACTGAGTCACAAAGAGGTGACTTAAATAACTTACTTTACTTAAGTTACCTTAAGAAACTTATTCAAGGTCCCAAGGTTGATGTGGTAAAATACATTTGAAGCCACAGAGACTGGTCCTAGTGCTTATATTAGAACTAGAGGCCCAGTGCATAAAATTCGTGCATGGGTAGGGTCCCTAGCCACTGCCAGCTGCCAGCCGGGGCCTTCCTTCGTTCCGTGCCACTCCCTGGTGGTCAGCGCACTTCATAGCAAGCAATCAACTCCTGGTCCATTGAACTCCTGAGAGGACACTTTGCATATTACCCCTTTTATAATATACTAGAGGCCCGGTGCACAAAAATTTGTGCACTCGGGGGGGGGGGGGTCCCCCAGCCCGGCCTGTGCCCTCTCGCAGTCTGGGACCCCTCGGGAGATAACGACCTGCTGGCTTAGGCCTGCTCCCTGGGGGATTGGGCCTAAGCTGGCAATCAGGCATCCTTCTGGCAGCCCAGCAGCCCTCGAGGGATGTCCACTTGGCAGCGGGAAGCAGATCTAAGCTGCAGTCAGACATCCTTAGCACTGCTGAGGAGGCAGGAGAGGCTCCCACCACCACTGCTGTACTGGCAGCCATCAGCCTGGCTTGTGGCTGAGCAGAGCTCCCCCATGTGGGAGCTCACTGACCACCAGAGGGCAGCTCCTGAATTGAGCGTCTGCCCCCTGGTGGTCAGTGTGTGTCATAGTGACCAGTCATTTCCAGTCTTTCTGCTGTTAGGGTCAGTTTGCATATTACCCTTTTACTATATAGGATAGAGGTCTGGTGCACGGGTGGGGGCTGGCTGGTTTGCCCTGAAGGGTGTCCCAGATCAGGGTGGGTGTCCCTCTTGGGTGCCTGGCCAGCCTGGGTGAGGGGCTGATGGCTGTTTGCAGCTGGTCACACCCCCTTCAGGGTGGGGGTCCCCACTGGGGTGCCTGGCCAGCCTGGATGAGGGGCTGATGGCTGTTTTCAGGCTGGCCACACCCCCTTTAGGGTGGGGGTCCTCACTGGGGTGCCTGACCAGTCTAGGTGAGGGGCTGAGGGACATTTTCAGGCTGGCCGGCAACTGAAGCTCCCAGCCTCTCCCTTTTTTCTTTTTTCTTTTTTTTATTCTGGGATTTATTTACCTTCTATAATTGCAACTTTGTTGCCATCACTGGAGCTGAGAGCCGGCTCCTACTCGCTCCAGCTCTGAGGCCACGGCCTGCTGAAAGCAGGTATCTAGGGTTTGTTTAGCTTCTATAATTGAAACTTTGTTGCTTTCGGAGCTCAGAGCCGGGCCACGGCAGGCGGGGAACCTTGACTTCCTCCATCACTGGAGCAAGCAAGCCTCCTGCTTGCTTCAGCTGCATGGCTGCCGGCCGCCATCTTGGTTGGGTTAATTTGCATATCATGCTGATTAGCCAATGGGAGGCGTAGCAAAGGTATGGTCAATTACCATGTTTGTCTATTATTAGATAGGATGGTTCCATTATGTAAGCAATGGTGACATTAAACTTAGTGCTCTGTTTAATTTAGCTAACTTCAGAGTCAATACAAAGACACCTAATGCATAGTACCTGGCCCAACATGGACTCTCCATTCAAAAGTCTCCCCTCAACATATGGAGTGTGGATTCCTTTTGGAATTAGTGCTGTGGGCAATGAACAAACATGAATATATGGATCATCTTAAGGAATTTCTTAAACATTTAGCAGGATGAATGTTTTCCACTCGTCATTGCTCACCCAAGGTGTCCAAAGTCAGAATCTGTGGATAAGGTACATGGAAAAGGATACACAGTGGAGGAGGCCAAAGACCCTACCATTTGCAATGGCTGCCACATAAAGGAAAAGGGAGGTGGACTTCTGGTACTGATTCTGCCACTTACTATTATGATTTTTGAGCAAGTCATTTCCCTTCTCTGGGACTCATTTTTTTTTACAAAATGAAGTAACTGGAATAAATGATATAAAAAATAAATTGATGAGTCTCTAGTATTTCACAGAAGCTGAGAGCCAAGAGAAGTCTTAACAGGATGACAGCAGTTCTAGAGGAGCTGAGTAACACCTGGCTGATACCACATGGATCAGCACTGCTATGCAGGTAATTTAGGAACCAGGCTAAAGAGAGTTATGTTACTTAGGTTGACTCTATAAGAGCTTCTGGCAAGAATTAGATTGTAATTATTTGTGGCTGACTTATCTAATTGAACCTCATATGCTAATATTTTAAGTTGCCAATCAAAAATAACTAGCTTGTAAATCTAAAGATTGCAAGCAGGGCTTCTCAGAGGTCTAGAGAGGCTCAGGGCACTTCTATTTTATATTTAACAATAAGAAATATCAAAACATGGCTCAGAAATTGTGATATATTTCATCTTTATGGTGGACAAAATAACATCTTTAACACAGAAATTGCAAAATACACCCTTAAATAGTTGAATCAATTGCTTTTATGGTAGAAATGTATTAGGATGATCAACACATTTGTAAATGTCTGTCATCTTTGCTTTTCTACAGCTGATGATGAGTTGCTCTTTCTGAGAACAATTAGTGTGACATTTGTTTCTCGTTGAAAAAAATTAAGCCCAGTTGCAAGTATAGAGAACAAACTTTGTGTCCTTGTAGATTTTAGTTGGAAAGCAAGCACTTCATCTATCTAACAAATATACTAAGGGATGTACACTTTGGAAGAAAAAAGGGAGAACAGTCCCATGTCAAACTACTCAGGATTAAAAGTTCACCTACTAGAAGACTCTTGCCCAGTCTCTCCATAATACAGTTTTGAAGTAATGCTAACTCCTACATTCTTTCATAAATGTAGTGTAATAGCATCTTACCCAAGGATAGATAAGAAAAGTAGCTTCTAAGGCAACCCTTGATTAGGAAGAAAATTACTCTAGGATAATCTCTTAACTAAAGTCTGATAATCTATAGTTTTTTTGTTTTTGTTTTGTGTGTTTTTTTAAATATATTTTTATTGATTTCAGAGAGGAGGAGAGAGGGAGAAAGAGATAGAAACATCAATGGTGAGAGAGAATCATTAATCGGCTGCTCTCCTGCATGTCCCCCACTGTGGATCGAGCCTGCAACCCAGGCAGTGCCTTTAACCAGAATCAAACCCAGAACCCTTCAGTCCGCAGGTCGACACTCTATCCACTGAACCAAAGCAGCTAGGGCAAGAATCTATAGCTTTATACACAATCCTATACAATATTTTTAAGCACATTAAAGTTTAAGATTATGATGCTGAACTAATAAGAAGTAAAAGTCCGTATTTAGATGTATGAACACTCAAACCATTTTGCCTTTAAAAAAGAACACTGCTTGCCTCCAGGGTTCACTCCATTATCCTATATAATAAAAGCCTAGGTGGCGTCATGCCCTCGCGTGACGCCCTTGCGTGACGTCATTACAAGATGGCCACCACAAGATGGCCGCCCTCACTTCATCACAAGATGGCACCACAAGATGGCTGGCAGGGGAGGGAAGTTGGGGGCCATCAGGTCAGCAGGGGAGGGCAGTTGGGGGCAACCAGGCTGGCAGGGGAGCAGTTAGGCGTCAATAAGGCCGGCAGAGGAGCAGTTAGGGAGCGATCAGGCTGGCAGGCAGAAGCGGTTAGTGGCAATCAGGCGAGCAGGCAGGCGAGCAGTTAGGAGCCAGCAGTCCTGGATTGTGAGAGGGATGTCTGACTGCTCGGGCCTAAACCAGCAGTCGGACATCTCCCAAGGGGTCCCAGATTGGAGAGGGTGCAGGCCAGGCTGAGAGACACCCCTTCCCCCCTCCTCCCCGTGCATGAATTTCGTGCACCGGGCCTATAGTATTTAATATTAAGCCTCTTAAATCCTAATACACATTAATAGATTTGGTTGTTGTGAAAAGTCCATAAGCTATTCCTTTTTTTTTTTTTTTTTTTGCTTTTGACAAATGAGTTTGGAAGGCCTACTATCTATTGGCACCTAACCCATGGCCTGGCACATAGTAGCTTCTTAATAAATGCCAATTGTTCATTCAGAAGTTGCAGAGGAGAATTTGGCCCCCAGTATCCTGTCTTTATAAGCTGGCATTTCTTCCCATGGCTCTGCTGAACAATTATCACTCTGATGCCCATAGGTATGTTAGATTATGATGAGAGACCAGTGCTCTAAAGCAGGAGTCAGGCCAGTAAACGTGGGTAGAGCAATTGAATCAAATGATACAGACAGAGAATGGTGTGAATGGAAAAGGCCATGTCTGCCTAAGAGGGGAAGCATTGTGCACTGAGCTGCCACAGAACGTTGTCTGCAAAAATGCCAGCCCAGCCAGCACATCTGCCTCCCACATGCCCCACCTTCACACCAAAGAGCAAAAGGAAATCCTCTGCTTTTTACCTAAAATGTCCCTATGTTTGTCTCGACTAAATAACAGAACCAATGTCCCCAGCCTGGCCTTTCACAATAATGCTGACCACAGAGATTGGAATCCAGAGTCCATGACAGAGCACGGCGTTAAGAGTTAAGACTTGGCTCTGAAGCTGTGAATGTGCGAGCCGGGAGACTGAGAGAATGATGGTACCAGACTCAAAAACCACAGTGACAGCTAACGCGGCAACAGGAAAACATGTTTCTTAGATGTAGATTCCAATGGCGTTCATCAGCGCTCCTGTGGGGATATTTTATTGATGTCTGAAAAGTTTCAAAGCCAACACACATCTACCCAAATGAGAACTGAACTGACAAGAGCAACATCTGCACCTACTCTGGAGGATGAAGTTACAAGAACTGCTAATCCTGTGCTTCTGAACTCTGGCAAACCAGTGTCCAAGACTGACGGAACACTCTCTTTGTCCCCTATTACTTCTCACGGAACAGTTTTATGAAAGTACATTAGTTACATAAAGACAGACCAATAGCTGGGTTGGAATTTTTCATTTATCCCCAAATATCCAGCACCATATCTTCTTTTAAAACTGGAATGCTTGACAAAAAAGGCTTTTTGCTTTGCTATTTGAGATTTTCTAAGAGCTCCGAATAACATGCTTCAGGTGTGTCACATTCATAACTTACTCCTTAGAAGTATATAGTAAACTGCACTGGTGGATATAGAGGCGACAGAAAATAATAACCTAAAGAAGAACCCATAATACAATCTAGAATGACCTCCCCCACTTATTTTTGTTAGCTTTTATTTGCTCTTCATTCCAACTAGGCTCGTCTGAGCTTGCGAACTTTGCAGACGAGGAATGCTTTTGGAAAGCCTACCTTGGAACCTTTCCTTGAGTCAGGTGGGGCATGCAGAGTTTGGCCAGCTCTCATCAGAGTACGAACTGCCCAAGTGAACTCCAAGGAATGCCTCGCAGCATGCTGCCTGCACTGGCGTGTGCCCAGGCGAAACACTATCCCGCCTGCTAACCTTCAACGTGTATGTAACCTCTTATTCTCCCTCGTGGAGTTGTGTGTTTTTTTTTTCCACTGAAATTGTTCCTTGTAAATTGTATAGAGGATCATGTTTTGATTATGAAAATCGTTTACAATGAGTAAGGCTTTTTCTATCTCTGTCTCAGTTATCTAATCATTTTATCTTTCCAATAGAAAACTTTCTTCCACAAAAAAATGGAATACCATGCACCAGTCTGGGCAATATCAGCTTACAAAGCTCATGAAGACATGGCACTATAAAAAATTAGTGAGGCAACTTGAAGCTATCGAGTTTAAAACATTTTTAAAATCCTAAGTTATTGCCTTTGTTGCATTTACCAGAAAAAAATGAAGTTATTCATAAGCTACCCCCACATGGTTTTGAAGGATAGCTTCCAATTAATATTTAAGAACTTAGTTACATGAGCCTGTCATTATTCACTCCATGCAAAGGATCTAGAGTTGCACTGTCCCATGACTTCCTGTGATGATGAAAATGTTCTCTATTTGTGTGTGCACTATGGTAGCCACGAGTCTCAGCTGGCTTTGAGTGCCCAAAATGTGAGTCATACGGCTGATCAACTGTATATTTATTTTTATTTAATTAAATTAAAGCAGCCACATCTAACTTAGTGGCTCCAGTGTTAGACAGTGCAGATCTAGAGACTTGCTTCAAAAAGCAGCCAACTACAGGAAGCATCATCTTCACCTGGGAACCTGTTACAAATACTGTTTTCTGGTCCCACCTCTAGGCTACTGATTTCGAATCTGTCTTTTACTCACACCCCAAGGCAATCTGTGTGCATTAATATTTGAGAAGCACTAGAGGAGTGGTTCTCAACACTGGCTGCACCCTTGAGGGTATTCTGCACCCGTTTCCAGAGATGAATAAGATCAAGATATTTTCAAAATAAAGCCAGAATCCATTGCCTTTTTCAGTGCATTGGCCTTTGCACTGATAGAACAAAAGCAAAGGAGGGTAAAACTTTTAGGGCTTTAGCATGAATCAAGGCACTGGCACCCACCTGTAGTAGCAATTATTAATTTCTTCACTGTTAACACACTTGCAGGAAATACAAAGGCCAGTTACATTTAATAACGTTCTTGATGATGCAGGAAACATACTGACCTTGTTAAATCTTAAACATTGAATACACATTTTTTTTCATATTCTGTGGGAAGAAATAAATAAGAAGTATGAATAAAGCATCGAGGCTGCGAGCAAAAGTATGAAGACTGACTCAAGGAAAAGCACCCGTGAGACTGTTTGAGTTATAAGCTAAACCAGCCTCTTTTTTGATGGAGCCAATGGTAGTCAAACTATGGTTATTCAGAATTGGGTATTTGGCAAATATTTTACTCAAAATGAATGAAATCTGTCACTTCAAGGAAAATAATTAACAGCATATGTTTCCAATGATAATCTTTGTGATCTAAAGTGGAAATCGGGATTTTAGAAAATTAGTATTTAGTACTAGACTCTAACGCAGCGGTGGGCAAACTATGGCCCGCGGGCCGGATTCGGCCCGTTTGAAATGAATAAAACTAAAAAAAAAAAAGACCGTACCCTTTTTATGTAATGATGTTTACTTTGAATTTATATTAGTTCACACAAACACTCCATCCATGCTTTTGTTCTGGCCCTCTGGTCCAGTTTAAGGACCCATTGTGGCCCTCGAGTCAAAAAGTTTGCCCACCCCTGCTCTAACGTCTTCCTTCTAACTTTTCTAAGGAGATT
>NW_005871184.1:1974278-1978105 GCF_000147115.1 Myotis lucifugus | reverse complement strand
TCGACATAGTACTGGAAGTATTAGCCATTGCAATTAGAGGAGAAGAAGAAATAAAAGGCATCCAAATTGGAAAAGAAGAAGTAAAACTGTCCTTATTTGCAGATGACATGATATTATACTTAAAAAACCCTAAAGACTCCATCAAAAAACTATTAGACTTCATAAAAGAATTCGGCAATGTAGCAGGATACAGAATTAATGCCAAGAAATCTATGGCATTTCTATACACCAATAGTGAACTTGCAGAAAGAGAGACTAAAAAAGCAATCCCATTTACCATCGCACCAAAAAAATTAAGCTACCTAGGAATAAACTTAACTAAAGAGGTAAAAGACCTCTACTCAGAAAACTACAGGACGATGAAAAAAGAGATAGAGGAAGACATAAAGAGATGGAAGAACATACCATGTTCTTGGATTGGTAGAATCAACATCATTAAAATGTCCATACTGCCCAAAGCAATCTATAAATTCAACGCACTTCCCATTAAAATACCAACGGCATATTTCACAGACCTAGGACGAACAATCCAAAAATTCTTCTGGAATAAAAAAAGACCCCGAATAGCTGCAACGATCCTGAGAAAGAACAAAGTAGGCGGGATCTCAATGCCAGATATCAAGCTGTATTACAAAGCCACTGTTCTCAAAACTGCCTGGTACTGGCACAAGAACAGACATATAGATCAATGGAATAGAATAGAGAGCCCAGAAATAAGCCCCAACCAATATGCTCAATTAATATTTGACAAAGGAGGCAAGAACATACAATAGAGTCAAGATAGTCTCTTCAATAAATGGTGTTGGGAAAATTGGACAGATACATGCAAGAAAATGAAACTAGGCCACCAACTTACACCATACACAAAAATAAACTCAAAATGGATAAAGGACTTAAATATACGACGGGAAACCATAAAAATACTAGAAGAATCCAAAGGCAACAAAATCTCAGACATATGCCGAAGCAATTTCTTCACCGATACAGCTCCTAGGGCAGTTGAAACTAAAGAGAAAATGAACAAATGGGACTACATCAAAATAAAAAGCTTCTGCACAGCAAAAGAAACCATCAACAAAACAACAAGAAAACCCCCTGCGTGGGAAAACATATTTGCCAACGTCATATCTGATAAGGGCCTAATCTCCAAAATTTATAGGGAACTCATACAACTTAACAAAAGGAAGATAAACAATCCAATCAAAAAATGGGCAAAGGATCTAAATAGACACCTTTCAAAAGAGGACATTCAGAAAGCCAAGAGACATATGAAAACATGCTCAAAGTCACTAATCATCCGAGAGATGCAAATCAAAACAACAATGAGGTACCATCTCACACCTGTCAGAATGGCTATCATCAACAAATCCACAAACGACAAGTGCTGGAGAGGATGTGAAGAAAAAGGAACACTTGTGCACTGCTGGTGGGAATGCAGACTGGTGCAGCCACTATGGAAGACAGTATGGAGTTTCCTCAAAAAGCTGGAAATGGAACTCCCATTTGACCCTGTGATCCCACTTCTAGGAATATATCCCAAGAAACCAGAAACACCAATCAGAAAGGATATATGCACCCATATGTTCATAGCAGCACAATTCACCATAGCTAAGATCTGGAAACAGCCTAAGTGCCCATCAGTAGATGAATGGATTAGAACACTGTGGTACATCTACACGATGGAATACTATGCTGCTGTAAAAAAGAAGGAACTCTTACCATTTGCAACAGCATGGATGGAACTGGAGAGCATTATGCTAAGTGAAATAAGCCAGTCAATGAAGGAAAAATACCACATGATCTCACTCATTCATGGATAATAAAGACCATTATAAACTTTTGAACAATAATAGATACAGAGGCAGAGCTGCCTCAAACTGATTGTCAAACTGCAGTGGGAAGGCCAGAGAGGGTTGGGGGGCAGAAGGGAGGGGAGTAAGAGATCAACCGAAGGACTTGTATGCATGCATATAAGCATAACTAATGGACATAAGACACTGGGGGGTAAGGGAGGGCAGGGGATTGTCAAGGGCGGGGGGGGGGAAGACACATATGTAATACCCTTTGTAATACCTATTATAATATTTTTTTAAAAAAAAGAATAAAAAAAAGAAATTATAAAAAAGGTGTCATGGCATACTGACACACTAGAAAAAATATATATTACTTAATTTTTAAAGGTTATGCTGTATGTAAATTTTAATATGTAAATATATTATTTTATATTAATCTATTATTACTTTTAATTGAAATCATAAATATTTTTAAAAAAATATTTTTATTGATTTCAAACAAGGGAGAGGGAGAGAGAGATAGAAACATCAATGATGAGAGAGGCACATTGACTGGCTGCCTCATGCATGCCCCCCACTGGGAATTGAACCTGCAATCCGGGCATGTGTCCTGCCCGGGAATCAAACTGTGGCCTCCTGGTTCATCAGTCAACGCTCAACTACCAAGCAACACGGGCCAGGCTGAAATCATAAATATTTTTAAAATTTCTCAGTTTTAACTTCTAGTATGGTAAATATTGATAGATGTTATTCCCATTAACAAAAATACTTTTGCGGTTCTTTTTAAAAATATTTTTATTGATTTCAGAGAGGAAGGGAGAGGGAGGGAGAAATAGAATATCAACGATGAGAGGGAATCATTGATCGGCTGCCTCCTGCATGATACCCACAGGGGATCGAGCCTGCAACTCAGGCATGTGCCCTGGACCAGAATCAAACCTGGGACCCTTAAGTCCACAGGCTGACACTCTATCCACTGAGCCAAACCGACTAGGGCTTTTTGTGGTTTTTAATCATTTTTGAGAGTATAAGGATCCTGAGACCAACAAGTTTGGGTGCTACTGGCTCATATAAGATTGAAGAGGGTCAAAGCTGAGAACCATTTCTCCCTCTACCCAAAAATTGAGTATTGGCTTCCAAGGATTCAGAAGAAAGAACTTGGCATCCTCATAAGAAAAAATGTGAAGTTTCTATATATACACATTGATTCATTCAACCCATATAAAAACCCTGTAAGAATTTATAAATATGCACTTATTATAGCATTTTATAGTGTGATCTGAGAACAATCTGAAGGTCCATCAGGAGTGGACTGGTTGATTAAATTATAGCATATTATACAACGGAATAGTATGTAGCATTAAAAAGACTAGAATACATCTTTATGTTTCTAACACTGAAATACTGTCCACGATGTATCATTAAATGAGAACACAAGTTTCAAAGTAATGTATGAAGTATAACCCCTTTTAAAAATAAAGAACTGCCCTAACCGGTTTGGCTCAATGGATAGAGTGTCGGTCGGCAGCCTGAAGGGTCCCAGGTTCGATTCCGGTCAAGGGCATGTACCTTGGTTGCGGGCACATCCCCAGTAGGAGGTGTGCAGGAGGCAGCTGATCAGTGTTTCTCTCTCATCTATGTTTCTAATTCTTTATCCCTCTCCCTTCCTCTCTGTAAAAAAAAAATCAATAAAAAATATTTTAAAAATAAAGAACTGGTTCTCTATGTACGTATAGGTTTACAGATATGTGGTCTTGGACCTTATTTATAGGTATGTGGTCTTGGTCAAAAGTATAATCTGTTAACATTAGTTACCTCAGCAGAGTGTAGGAGTGCATGTGAGATGAATTGCATTATTTACTTTTTCTGTATACTAGTTATTTTGTAAGCTTTTAATAATTTTGAATTCCCAGATTATCCAGCTGTGTTCCTTCTATATTCAGTGGTCCTTGACTGTTCTTTGTGGTACCACACATGGCAGACCCCACACTGAGAAACGCAAGTGGAGCGATCTTTGTAACACTGACTCTTCTG
>NW_005871184.1:1971278-1974178 GCF_000147115.1 Myotis lucifugus | reverse complement strand
AGAGACCTTGGTTTGGAGAATTTTGTCAGTGTTCAGTCCTGCTCCAGGACTAGGAGATACCACTCAATATCTACATATCTTCTAATTATTACAAACTAGGAGCCCAGCGCGCCATTCGAAACCGCACGCGCCGCCCACCCTCAAGTCGCTGGTCCGGCCCTGCCTCCCTCCCTGGCCCTTGAAGCAGCCACGGCCACTGCTGATCAGGCCCTCCCCCAGCACAGGCATGAGGAGGCCCCTGCCGCCCCGCCCCCAATGCTGTGCGAGCAACCTCCCCCTGTCCGGTCAACCCGTTATGGTGTCCCAGTTAATTAGTATATTTCTCTATTATATATATACATAAGATAGCAACTGTATTCCTCCATTCATGCTTTGACTGTCTTTATTTCCAATGAGAAGTTTATCTCAAAAAACAAATATTGAAAAAACAGTGTCTGCAACTGTCCTGATCACACATTAATACAGAGCTTTATGGATTCTGCTATCAAGTACGAAACCACTCACACTCCAGTGAGATCAGGCTGAACGTGAACTGACTTCCCAGGTGCTGTGGGTAGAGTGTTTACCTTGACATTTAATCCTTCGGGCTGTCTTTGATGTCAGACCTCCAAAACATGCCAAGGGCCCCCTAAGCATGTGAGAAAGTTTTATGGTACTGGCTCTTACCTTGGCAGGAATGAATCAAGCCCTTCAGTTTGGCCAGATGCTTGGCTTCCCTACTGAGAAGTCAAGGCTAGGGAGCCGACAGAGTACCTGAGGAGTGGGGGCAGACAATTGCAAACATGCGGCCAAAAATTCTTCCTGGAAAGGAGAAGGCTTGGGAGCTAAGAAAGTAGCATCAAAAGGGTGGATTAATGAAGGTGGGAAATAAATAGATGCTGGTGAAAGAGTCTGGGATAGCTAAGGCCAATCTGGTTCAATGTAGAATGGACGACCTTGATGCCTGCACTCTGCCATGTTAGCGGTGAGAGGTCCCTTGAGCCTGTTGTTGGGCTTGCACTCTTTGCAGGACTTCTGTTTATTTCACGGAGGACTTCCCCCTTATAACTTCATTTACCTCTTAAAGGAAAGCTGTGAGGTAGAAAAATTTCTCTCTGTTTTACGGATAAGGAAACTGAGGCCCAGGGAGACTAAATGGCTATAACAGGAGAGAGATGGCACATAATGAAATTCATTGGTGACTGACTCCCGCACCCACCCCAGGGAATAGATCCTTCACCTGGAAACTGAAGGTTCTATCCCTCCTCCCCCATATTCTTCACACACAGAACAATCCTGACAGAAAATTTAAAAATAATAATAAAACAAAGATAAACAATAACTGCCCCAAAAATCATTAAAATCAACAGAGGGAAAAATAGAAAAATGGTGATGACATCACCTGAGTGACATTATGAAGGCCTAGAGAAAGGAAAAAATAACAGTCAGGAGCTGGGGATAACCTTAAATAACTACTAACTCAACTTTTTCACTTTATAGTTAAAGATAGGAAAGACAAAAATTCAAATGGCTTTCTCTGGTTCCAAGCTGAGTTATCATGAGAACCAAAGGTCCTATTTCCTCTTCCTTTCTTGATTTGAACTTCTTAACAACAGGAATAAATTATTTTTTACTTAAATATTTCTGGAGGGAGGGACAAAGGGATAGAAAGGGGAAAGAAGAGAAGGAAGTGGAAGAGAAAGGGACGAAAAGTAACTTCTCAATTTCTACTCCGGGTCAATTCTTAAGAAAATAACACCATCATAATCAGAGGAAACTGGAACACCTTTGAAAAAGATGGAATTTCAGCTTTGGCCAAACCCCCTTCTTTTTAATTCTTACACTTTGGAATGTGTATAATCATATTTATTACAATGGAAAGTCTGGAAACAATAATGTTTGCCCAATAGTAAGGAATTAGTTACATGAATTATGGTATATCTACTCAGTGAAAAACTATACAATCATTTAAGTCATACTCTATAGAAATGTTTACAGAAAGAGGAAATTGTTAACAATACATCACTAGTGAAAAAATGGAATAAGAAATACACTACATATAGCATGATTCCAATTTTGTATTTTATTTAAAAACATATGAAAATAAGTCAAAATATTAAAAATTAATACCTTTGAAAAGAGATATTACAAATGTTTTTTAACTTTCTTCTTTGTACTGTTCTGTATTTTCTAGATTTTTTTCTGAAATGTAAATTTATAGAGTCTATTTATAATTGAACAAAAAAAATAAATGTAAGTGTAAGCTATTGTATGAAAATATCCAGTGTTCTCAAGAAATGATAGGTATTCTTATGTTCTGTTAAGAACACATAGTACAATATTTTAGGAGTGCAAATTGAACAGTATGAATCAAAATTTAATAATCATTCTCCTGGGACATTATCTTAAGGAGACTGGAAACAGTTGTGCTGGAATTTAAAACATTTGGATCTTAGAAAGTAATAAGATACATAGACCACATGTTTCATAACAACCCCCAGCAGAGTCTGGGCAGCAAACCGTAATCAACATTTCAATATTTTTGTAGCAAACATGAAGTGTTGAAATCAAGCTAGATAAATTAAGATTATAAATAGCCTCTGAATTCTAATCATATTTTGCCAAAAAAATAAATTTGCACTAAATATAACAAAATATTTTTGTTTTACATAACTTTTTGGACTTCAGAAGTATAGACAAAAAATATGGCCTCTAAATTAAGATATGTTATGTTCATCACAGCATTGCTTATTATGTCACTATGTGTATACTAATAAAAGATTAGTTCATAGAAAACTATGGTAATAATTACTAGTACATCCTGAATAATATTTATCCACTGAAATGATTATATCAATTAGTATTTATGTTAATAGAAGGATCTTCACAACATGTACTGAGTGTAAAAATGGGTTTCAAAT
>NW_005871184.1:1951607-1971178 GCF_000147115.1 Myotis lucifugus | reverse complement strand
AAATGACATAGTGGTGAGCTCTCTGGATTTTCTTTTTGCATCATCTCAGATTTGGAGCAGAAGCTAGCTATCCAACAATATCAATTGCTGCAACAAACACCTATCCTGTGTAGCCAAAAAAAACAGAAGAGGGGCAGCCAATCAGGAGCAATACTTTTAGACAATAACTACTATCCTCCAGCCAAACACCACAGAAAACCTCTGATCCCACTCCCACTCGTGCCAGAAAGGGCTGAATGAGAATTCTAGACTTCTAGCCTCATCAGGATGTAATGAAGCACTATAGCACCCCTCCAGGTATAAGAGAAAGCCAAGTAAAGAGCTGGTACTTTCATCCTTGCTGGCTGATAGTGAAGCCCATTCATTGTGATGACAATAGCTACTATGTGGAAAGCCTACCTCTAAGTAACCTAGGTGTCTGTAGAGACCATGGTAGAGCCAGAAATCCCAACTTGCTGAGCAGTAAGAAAGAATACCACTATTGTTGGATATCAACAGAGGCCAAGTGGAGAATCTGAGCTTCTCTCTCCACCTGACATGAAGTTGTAATGAGGTAAAGCCACCCTTCCCCTGCTGGAATAATATCCCAAAAAGTGAGTTAAAATAAGATACAGTATACGAAACATAATATAAAAATGACCAGATTTCAATAAAAAATTATTCATCATACCAAGAACATATTAAAGAACTAGAGGCCCAGTGCATGAAATTCATGCACAGGGTGTGTGTGGCAGGGGTCCCTCAGCCCGGCCTGCACCCTCTTGCAATCCAGGACCCTTCGGGGGATGTCC
Organism: Myotis lucifugus; assembly: GCF_000147115.1. Taxonomy (NCBI): domain Eukaryota; kingdom Metazoa; phylum Chordata; class Mammalia; order Chiroptera; family Vespertilionidae; genus Myotis; species Myotis lucifugus. The sequence continues at coordinate 1,970,387 of NW_005871184.1, read as the reverse complement.
GGCTGATGGCTTAGGCCCGCTCCCTCTGGGGAGCAGGCCTAAGCCAGCAGTTGGACATTCCTCTCACAGTCTCGGACCCCTCACTCTTACCGCTCACCTGCTTGCTGCTCCTTAGTGCTGCCACGGAGGTGGGAGAGGCTCCCGCCACCACCGCTGTGCTCGCCAGCTGTGAGCCCGGCTTCTGGCTGAGCACCCTGACCACCAGGGGGCAGCTCCTTTGTTGAGTGCCTGCCCCCTGGTGGTCAGTGAGTGTCATAGCGACCAGTCGTCCACTGTTAGGTCAATTTGCATATTAGGCTTTTATTATATAGGATTATACACCAAATTCAAATGGAGTTTATCCAGTGATACAAGGCTGGTTCAATAGTTAAAAAATCAATCAATGTAATCCACCATATGAGCAGTCTAAGGAATAAAACTCATGTATCATACTGACTGATTTAGAAGCATTTTACAAAAGTTAACACCAATTAATGATCTTTTAAAACCCTTAGAAAAATAAGAATAGAGAGAAACTTCCTAAACTTGATAAAGAACATCTACAAAAATCCTATAGCTGACATGATACTTAAAGGTAAAAGACTGAAATCTTTACCTCTTAGATTAGGAACAAGGCAGGGATGTCTGCTACCATAACTTTAATTCAAGACAGTGCTGGAAGTTCAAGTCAGTGCAATAAAATACTGGTAGGAGGGGTAGAGACTCAGAATGGGTAAGTCCTACATCAACAGTGTAGCAATCAAGATACAGGAGAGAAATCTCAGCAGAGAAGACTCCTCCCTCCCTGAGTACTAGCCCCATAGGAGGTCCCAAACCCAGGGTTCCAGTACCAGGAAAAGAAGTCCCAACAATTTCACGTTGTGAAACCCAGCAGGGATTGTGTCCAGTGAAACAGAAGGCTTCTGGAGTCCTAGATGTTCCCCTTAAAGAGCCCATGCTCAGATTTACTTGCTGACAGACTCACTTGATCTGAGCTCCAACACTGGGGCAGCAGCTTACAAAGATCCAGAAACAGAGAAGAACCAAGATGGTGGCATTGGTAAACGTGATACTTGCCTCCCAAAACCACATCAAAATTACAACTAAAATACAGAATAGGCAGTAGGGTTGGGGCCACTGAGGCCGGAAGCAATGCAGGCCATGGCAGGCAGGAGGCTCAGCCATATCTCAGTATTATGAGGACAAGTCGGAGGGCAATACATGCAGGGGGGTGAAGGAGCATTGGAGTGCCTGTCTGCTGCAGTCCCACTGTGTGCTCCAGGAAGGAAAATCCCCTCTGCAATATTTGAAGTAAGGAAACTTCAAAGCTTTGAAATATTTATTTTTTTAATGTAAAAGATCAATGTTGGATGCCAGATCAAGATTCAAAGGAAGAAAAGGATATTGATGAGTATTCTGTTGAAACCAAGATGAATACAACAAGGGATTTCCTCTGGTCATTAAAAAACAGAAATCAAAGTAGAAAATATGCTTTTTTCTAACACCTGTTTGGTCAGACCCTGGAGAGAATGAATGAGCTCTGTTTTTGAATATCTATAAATAATTTTCTTGTTCTAAGTTATTTTTAGAAGAAATTGACCAGTTATGAGCAGGGAGCATAATAAATGCATTTTAAGAATTGTTTTAAAGGCCCGAGCCAGTTTTGCTCAGTGATTAGAGTGTCTGCCAACAGACCAAAGGGCCGTGGGTTCAATTCCTGGGCAAGGGCATGTACCTGGGTTATGGGTTCGCTCCCTGCCCCTGGAAGGGGTGTGGGTGGGAGAAAACCAGGTGATGTGTATATGTCTCCCTCTCTCCCCGCTTCTCCTCCCCCTCCCTCCCACTATCTGAAAAGCATTGGAAAAAATATCCTCAGGTATTTTGTGGGGATTGTGGCTGAGTGACACAGAGGCTCTTGGAGACCCAGGAACTTCCTCTTAAAGGGCTGGCCCATGAACTTACTAGTACTCAGACTTACTCCCTCTGAGTTCAAGTGCTGGGGCAGGAGCCTGGAAGGATCCAGGACCATATAGGGAGGAACTGGGTTGTCTGGCATTAGAGCAAGAACTCGGGGCAGCTTTCTCCCAGACAGGGATGCACGAAGGAGTCATTGTTCCTATGCTGAAACCTTCCCTACCGCAGAGCTGACAACAGGCACCATATATGAGTCTCCAACCTAGTTCACACTGCTTGCCTCAAGCTGGTAAATCCTGAAACCCAGCCCTACCCATTTGCAGCCCCACCCAAGTTGTTTGCTGTGGCTTTTCCATATGGATGGCCTGTCCTGACTCAGGCTTCAGACATTCCTAAAATCTCTGACACAAGCATCAGGGTGCCCCATATCACTCAATAAGAGGCCCCAGACCCAGCACTAGCAGCAGCTTGCCTTGCTTCACAGTTTGGCCTCTCCTAGAAACTTCCAAGCCCAACACAAGTAGCAGCCATCTGCAGATTGCTCTGTATCCTGATGGGTGGCCACAGGCAGGTCACAGGCAGTGGCTGACTTTGCACCTTTTGGGGGGTAGGGAGGAGAGGGGTCAAGAGCCAGTGTACCTGGTGAACAGCTTCAGACTTCACCAGATTACAAGTCTAGGCATCCACGAGTGACACAATCAAGTGGCAGACATAGTGAGCATCAAAGTCCCACTGAAGCAAGTCCTGCTCCATAGGGGTGTCTCCTGCACAGCAGCTCTTCCACTATAGTCACAGCTGTTCCTCACAGCCAATTGACCTGGGGTGAATTCCTCCCAGTGATGCCAATAGCCATCAAGGCTCAACTACAATAAGACAGTGCATACAGCCCACACAGGGGCACATCTAGAGTGCCCAGCTCAGAGGACTGGGGAGGCTGAGCCACTGGGCCCTACAGGACACTACTACACAAGGCCGCTCTACCAATTCCAGGAGACATAGCAGCTCTACCTAATACATAGAAACAGGCACAGGGAAGTAGCCAAAGAAACATGTCACAAATGAAATAGCAGAAAAAATCTCCAGAAAAAGAAGTAAATGAAAGTGAAGCAAGGAAACTATTAGATACAGAGTTCAAAACAATGGTTATAAGGATGCTCAAGGATCTTAATGAGAGCTTCAATGGACTTAGTGAGAATTTCAAGGAATTAGTGAGAACATCAAAGACATGAATAGGACCAGTCAGAAATGAAGGATACACTATTTGAAATAAAGAATAAATTACTAGGAGTCAACAGTAGAATAGAAGATGCAGATAATCAAATCAGTGATTTGGAATATGAAGAAGCAAAAAACACCCAATCCGAAGAGCAAAAAGAAAAATGAATCCAAAAATATGAAGGTAGTGAATGGGAGTGCCAGAAGAAGAAGAGAGAACAGGATATTGAAAATCTATTTAAATAAATAATAACAGAAACCTTTCCCTGCCTGTGAAAGAACTAGACTTACAAGTCCAGAAAGCACAGCAAGTCCCAAACAAGAGGAAACCAGAGAGGCTCACACCAAGACACATCATAATTAAAATGCAAAAGGTTAAAGACAAAGAGAGAATCTTAAAAGAAGCAAGAGAAAAGCAGTTAGTTACCTATAAAGGAGTGCCCATATGACTATCAGCTGATTTTGCAACAGAAACTTTGAAGGCCAGAAGGGAGTGGCAAGAAATATTTAAAAATGATGAATAGCAAGGACCTACAACCAAGATTACTCTACCCAGCAAAGCTATCATTTAGAATTGAAGGTCAGATAAAGAGCTTCACAGACAAGAAAAAGCTAAAGGAGTTCATTGCCATTAAACCAGTATTACATGAAATATTGAAGGGTATTCTTTAAGAAGAGGAAGAAGGGGAGGAGGAAGAGGATGTGGTGAAGGAGAAGGAGGTGGAGGAGGAAGAGGAAGAGGAAGAAATATGAACAATAAAATGGCAATAAATACATATCTATCAACAACTGAAAGTAAAAATCAAAATTATCAAACAAGGAATCTAATGAAGAAAATAAACTGATGAATAAAACAGAACCAGAGGTATAGAAACATGGAACAGACTAAGGAATCTCAGAGTAAAGGTGTGGGGGGAGGGACAGGAAGAGATTAACCAAAGAACTTATATGCATATATTCATTACCCATGGACACAAACAATAGGGTTGTGAAGGCCTGGAGCTGGGTGAGAATTGGACGGAGGGGGGTGTGAGGGGGAAAATGGGGACATCTATAGTACTCTCAACAATAAAGATTTTTTTGAAAATAGCCTCAGAAACAATTGGGAGAAATGAATTGTCCAGCTTCAGGGTGAGCACTGGAGGGACAGCTTTCTCTTAGACAGAAGTGCTGGCAGATATCATTGCTCCTTTATTGAGCACTCCCCCTCCACAGTTCCTGCAGGCACAAGCAGGCCTCAATCCTGAGTGTCCATTAACCTGGTAAAGCCCCACCCTGGTGATTCATTGATCCTGCCCCATCAAACTTACACACCCACCCAAGCTACTTTCAGGGGCTTTTCCATATAAATGGTCCATCTTGGTTAATGCTGCAGACTTTCCTAAAATCTCTCATAGGTTCACAAACCACAAACAAGTAGCATCTGGCCTCAGAATGCCCTGTGCTTCTTGCTAAGTGGCCCCAAGCCTGGCACTAGTGGCAGCTGGCCTCAATTCCAAGCTTAGCCTCTTCCAGGTGCTTCCAAGCACAGCACAAGTGACAACCACCTGCAGATCCCACTTTGCAGCCGTAGGCCATAAACAGGCAGCAGTTGACCTTCACCTGCCCCATACCCCCTACCAAGAGTCCCCAGAATCAACACACCTAGTGGCCAGCTTCAGATTATGCCAGAGCACCACCCAACCACCTCTACAAAGACACACCCAGAAGGGAAACTCAATAGACACCAGGGCCCTCTATGTGAATCCTGCTCTGTGGGATTAGTCCCTGTGTAATAGCTCCTCCCCTGTAGTCACAGCCATTCCTCCTAGTCAGCCAGCCAGAGAATCAATCCCTTCCACTGGCCTGCCAATTGCTGTCAGGGTTCAACTACAACAGGAGGGTGTAACACAGCCCACACAAAGGACACATCTGAAGCATTCGACTCAGGTGACTAAAACCTTCCCTAACCTGCTAAAAGGAAAAGACATACAAGTCTAGGAAGCACAGAGAGTCCCAAACAAGATATATTCAAAGAGTTTCACACCAATACATATCATAATTGAAATGCTAGATGTTAAAGACAAAGAGAAAAAAATCTTAAAAGCAGCTAGAGAAAAGCAGTTACCTAAAAGGGATCCTCTATGAGACTATCAACTGATTTCTCTACAGAAACTTTGCAGGCCATAGGCATTTGGCATTTAATATTCTAGTGATGAAAATCAAGGACCTACAACCAAGATTATTCTGCCCAGCAGTGAGACTATCATTTAGAATTGAGGGAAAGATAAAGAGCTTCCAAGACAAGAACAAGTTTATTACCACTAAACCAGTATTACAAGAAATGTTAAAGGTACAATTTTAAGAAGAAAAAAAATAACAAAAATATGAATACTAAAATGACAATAACTACATACCTAATCAAAAATTACTTTAAATGTATTAAATGCTTTAATCAATTTAATTAAATTGATTGAATTTAATTTAATCAATTAAATTAAATTAAAATGTGGCCCAAACAGGTGTGGTCTAGTGGTTGAGGGTCAACTCATGAACCAAGAGGTTAATGGTTTGATTTCTGGTTGGGCACATGCCTGGGTTGTGAGCTTGATCCCCAGTAGGGGGCATAGAGGAGGCAGTCAATTGATATTTCTCTCATAGATGTTTACACCTCTCTATCCCTTTCCTTTCTCTCTAAAAAGTCAAGTAAAAATATTTTTTAAAAATTAAAGTGCTCACTTTGGCAGCACATATACTAAAATTGGAATGATAGAGATTAGCATGGCCCCTGCACAAGGATGACACAACTTTGTGAAGTATTACATAATTTTATTCCCAATCAAGATGAACCCCAAAAGACCCATACCTAGACACATCATAATTAAAATGGCAAGCCTTAAAGACAAGGAAAGAATCTTAAAGGCTGCTAGAGAGAGACAGAAAGTTACCTACAAGGGAGTTTCCATTAGACTGTCAGCTGGTTTCTCAATAAAACACTTTAGGCCAGAAGAGAGTAACATGAAGTATACAAAGTAATGAAAATCAAGGCTCTGAAATAAAGAGCTTTGCAGACAATAAAAGGCTAAACGAGTTTATTACCACCAAACTAGCACTGCAAACATTTAAAATGACTTGATTTTTAAAGCCAGGTCATAGTTATCTGTAATTAATCTAATTGTCCATATGGCTTTAGATTATTTTCCAATTTTTACAATTTTGAACAATACAATATACACATTCTTGAAAACCTTTCTGCAGATATAAAAATACTTCTAGAGAATCAATTCTTTTTTTTCTTTTTTAAAAAAATATATTTTATTGATTTTTTACAGAGAGGAAGGGAGAGGGATAGAGAGTTAGAAACATCAATGAAAGAGAAACATTGATCAGCTGCCTCCTGCACGCCTCCTACTGGGGATGTGCCCGCAACCAAGGTACATGCCCTTGACCAGAATCGAACCTGGGACCATTCAGTCCCCAGGCCGGCGCTCTATCTACTGAGCCAAACCGGTTAGGGCTAGAGAATCAATTCTTAAAGATAGGCCCAAGCATATATTTATTTTAAAATTTGAAACTACCAAATTGCTCTCTAAAAAAAACTAAAGAAAATATATGCCTTCCAATAGCATATGAGAATATCTGTTTCAAAATATACTAACACAATATTAATCTAACCTTTTAATTTTAAAAATTTTAATCAATAAAATGCAAAAATAAACTACATTAAGATTCTTTTCATGCCAGCAAGACACACACACACATATACACACACACACACACACACACACACACACACACACTTGCTTTTACTTTCTTTCTAACCTACCCATATCAGCTCTGCCAGCATCTACATTAGAATCATCTGTGGTTTAAGTTTCAGATTGTCATTTTTTTAACATATGCACCAATTATTTAGACTTTATTAGTCTCACTGGTACCTTTGCTCTCCAGTGTTACTGGTATAACGTTCCTTGTTTTCCTCTTTCTTTTACTTCCTTTTGTTTTTACTAGAATATGGCCTCAAGCAATTCTTTCAAATGGGCTCTGTGGCTGGAAAAAGTTCTAAGCCTTGGCATGTCCAAAAATATCATTAGTCTTCACTCATGAATGCTACTTCACTGGGGATAGAATTGTACCTTTAAAATGATTTTGTCTAAAAATGTTAAGGTCCCTATTCTGTTGTTTACTGTACCCAGTAAATGCTTAATAAAAGCCTGATGAGAATCTGATTTTTACTCATTTGATTTTAAGCTGAGTCCCTGAAGGCTTTTAGACATTTTTCTTCATCCTTGGAGATCTGACATTTCACTAGTGTCCAGTTTTGAGTCTTTTTATGCATTCTGCATGTTCCCTTAAACTAAAAACATACTGCTTTCTTCAGGTCTAGAAAAATTTCTCCTCCCATTTAGCTGATCATTTTCTCCCATCTGTTCTCTCCTTACTTTCCTGAAGCATGGCTCTTACACGGATATGGGGATTCAAGGTTTATATTTTAGTCGTTTTAACATTTTACTCTTATTTTCTGTAGTAGGCAGAATAAACCACCTCCCCCCACAAAGGGTCAGGGTTTAGTATATAGAGGCATTGTCAGAATGGGGGAATTAGCCTACGACTGTTCAGGTGTTTGGCCAGTAGGAGGCAATAACATATAGATTAAGATGTCCTGAGCTGTCTGGCAGCAAACAATCATCCCTTTTCAGGTTTGGGGAAATGCCCTCAGCCATTCCCAGATTCAGCCTTGCTGAACATGCTGGAATTGGTTTCTGGCACACATGACTTTTTTCCAATGCTCAACTGTCCAATCCTTGTGTTCCTGTGCAAATTGGAGATGTTTTATCTTGGTAACTGCAGACAGCAAAGGTGTTCAAACAGGCCTTCGGCTACCATATCCCATATGATGCAGTGTACGGCTAATTTGCCTACAAACGTCAGGTGGTCATAATAATCTGACCACTCAGTATCCTATATAATAAAGAGGTAATATGCAAATTGACCATCACTCCAACACACAAGATGGCCACCCCCATGTGGACCCAAGATGGCTGCCATAATATGGCTGGCCAGGGAGGGCAGCTGGGGCGGACCCAGGCCTGCAAGGGAGGGCAGTTGGGGGTGGTCAAGCCTTCAGGGGAGGACAGTTGGGGGGGGGGGAACCAGGCCTGCAGGGGAAAGCAATTAGGGGCAACCAGGCCGGCAGGGGAGGGCAGTTAGGGGCAATCGGGCCAGCAGGGGAGCAGTTAGGCATCAATCAGGCTGGCAGGGGAGTGGTTAGGGGGTGATAAGGCTGGCAGGCAGAAGTGGTTTTGGGCAATCAGGCAGGCAGGCAGGTGAGTGGTTGGAAGCCAGCAGTCCTGGATTGTGAGAGGGATGTCCGACTGCCTGTTTAGGCCCGATCTTAATGGGCAGTCGGACATCCCTCAAGGGGTCCCAGATTGGAGAGGGTGCAGGCTGGGCTGTGGGACACACCCCCGTGCACGAATTTCATGCACTGGGCCTCTAGTGTGTGTGTGTGTGTGTGTGTGTGTGTGTGTGTATACATATATATATATATGTGTGTGTGTGTGTGTGTGTGTTCAAAGGCTGTTAAATCATGTTGTTTACCCATATCTTCAGAAAAATAATCACTGTACTGGTGTGGTAAACAACCTGCTTCCCTATTTATAATGGTCTGGCCCTCTAGCAACTTCAGCGTGAAATTATAGCTAATTTGCCTACAAATGTCAGGTGGTCATAATAATCTGGCCACTCAGTGTATATTTACGGTGCATGGATTCGTGCACATTGAAAGGAAATTAATTAGAGAAGAAATATTTTAATATCGCTATTTGCCCTTTCTCTATAATAGAAGTGTCAACCAAATTCATAATCGACAAAGACAGATTGAAACACATGCGAGTGATTGGCACTAGCGAGATCTTTATATGTATTGTGCATGCACAGCCATATATATATATATAATAAACTTGCTTAATTAGACCTGCTTTCTGATTTAGCTAATCTTTAGCTAATCTTTTTCCATCCCAGTGAAGCACCTCAACTTCTCTTTCAGGTAATTGTCAGCAACACAGCCGTAAAGAAGCAGATTATTATTGTAGATCACGCAGGGAGAGCAAAGGGTAAAATATTTAACTGCAGCAGTGTTTGACTATTCTGAGCAGTGAAAAAACCTGAAGTCATTTCAAGTTCCACCATTTCTTACTTCTTTTCAGTTGGGTCAAGTTTCTAAACTTTCTAAATCTCCATTGTCTGGCTAATAAAAAGAAAATAGGATTCTACCAAATCTCCTACCTACCTACTCCAGGACTTCTGTGAGGGTCAAATGAGAAGAGGCATGGGAAAATGCTTCACAAACATTTGGTTAAAGTGTAAAATGTTTGCACCTGGCTATAAAGCAAGTCAGGTTCCTGGGCTGAAGAAACTCCAAGGAGGCTAGTCACTAGAGAGAGGACGCTGGGCGTTGCTACGTGACGTCATTACATGGAGCCCACAGCAACCATTTCCATGCTGGGCTGGCTTGTGGGCCTCATTTTGTGCCATGGGGTCTTGGCAGCATTGGTGGGGTGTTGTTCTGGGGTGGTGGCAGGGCCTGTGTCCCATTTGGGGTAAGCCAAGTGTTGGTTTGTCAGTGCCAGATCCGTGGTGCCATTTATTTTTAAATGGCCAGTGTGTGTCATGGCAGCTCCTGTGTTGAGCATCTGCCCCTGGTGGTCAGTGTGCATCATAGATACCGGTCGAATGAACACTTAGCCTTTTATATACATAGATAAGCTATCTATAATAATAAAAGCATAATATGCTAATTAGACTGGACGTCCTTCCAGACATCCTTCCGGAAGACTTTCTGGATGAAGCCAGGGCTGCGAGGGAAGCCCGGGTCCCAAGTGCCTGCCGGCAGCCACAGGGAAGCCCAGATCCCAGGTGCCAGAGGGAAGTCATTGTCAGTAGCCAGGGGAAGGAAGGCCTACTCTTGCATGAATTTCACCCATTGGGCCTCTAGTGAGATTTTATAAAATTTCAAATTATTTATATGATTATCTTGTTTGTGCCACAAAACAACCCACTGATATAAGTAAAGGTGATCACTATTGTACAGATGGTATATTCAAGGTAATATATGACCATTGTCTAGAGCACAGCACCTGGCCCTGAGGGAGCACTCAACAAACAGTGTTTTCTGTCCTCCAAAATTTGCTAGCAAAAATTGGGCCTGGAAGCCAAGTCTTTTGCTTCCCAATATAATATTTTATATGCTGGCCACAATGACTCCACAGATACAATGTGAGCTCAGGTCATGAATTATCAACCAGCCAGCCTCCTAACTGGAGGGCAAGAGAGGGCTCTCAAAAGGACCACTCTGCCTTTCTCCTGGGGCCTTGTGTGGAGAAAGGAAGGCAAGGCTCTTCTCTCCCTGTCAGGGGCACAAGCACCTTCAAGCTTGGTTATAGTCGTTAGTAGAAAAAAATGGGCTCCCTCATAGCAAATACCCAAGCTCCCTGTGGCTGCCATTTTTTTTTCATTATGGAAATTTTCAAACATACACAAAAGTAGGGGAGGATAGTACAGAGAACTCTCAGAAACCATCACCTGGCTTCAACAATTGCCAACATTTTGCCTAGCATTTTCAGATATGCCACTTAACGGGGCCTAAGCTGATATCTCAATACTGATGGCCATGCGATGTCCATGAGATCCATGAAACAGGCTGCCCCTGGAATAGCTGGATAGGGAGAAATGTGACTCTCACACCTCTTCTTTCCTGCACCACCTCCAAGTCAGAAGACAAATTTACTTCAGGTCTCAAGAACCAAAAGTATATAGAATTAAAGAAATGGCCTAATTCCCCTACTAGTTCTTATTTGTGTTCATTTTGACTTGCTGGTCCCAAACATTATAACTTGAGTATTTTCCTCTCAAACACAAATTCATTGACTTGGGAGCTCTCCTTTCCTGAATCCCCATACCAGCTCCTTGCTGAGAGTTTATGCTGCTTCTAGCGTTCCATCTAAAATTACATTGATATCTGAATGTCTCTTGCCCTTCCTGCTGGAGTTTGATGAAGAGTTGCATGCCTTTCATGACTAGAATGTCAACATTTACAAAGTAAGTGCACATTAAATATTTACGGAATTTATCATTTTCCTCATAAATTTCAAAGTTTAATTCATATATTTTGAAAGTTTAAAAAACTATCCTAAATTGAGGCAAGATGGTGGTTCCACAAATTACATAACTTAAAACAACAGAGAAGGAAAATAACTTGAAAAACCAAACCACTAAGAAATTTTATTTTAAAAAACTTAAAGCCATAATTACTTATACCAGGAGGAATAAATGGCTACCTCAAATTCTTAATATATGAATGAACTCATCACCAAAACTACCTATTTCCCTCCTCTACTAAACGTGATGTTCTCATCATAAAGTAAAATGACTGTTATAGAAATAGAAAATGCTGCAAAATAAGGCAAAAGTGGCATTTGGCACACACCCATGGCCATCTTATGACGGTCATACTCGGCATTGGGGAATGCTTTCATGCAGCCAGTGAAATCCCTTTCAGCAGCACTTGCACAGGTCCTTTATAAAACCCATTTGAAAACAGGAAATGCATGGTTGCCTCAACTTTTAGAAATAAGAAAAGTGAGTCATCAAGGCCGCTAATACCTGGTGGATAGAGGAAAGCGGTGGGCACCTAAGGGCTTGAATTGCCAACTTCTGGGTCTTTTATACAGTCAGTTAATACATGTTTACTGAATACATACTATGTGCCAGACTCAGTGCTGAGCACTATGGATATAAAGGTGAAGAATATCCTTTTCTATCCTCAAGGAACTTACAGTTTAGTGAAAAGAAACAAACTTAAAGCAAAAACTACCATAGTAATTATAATAAAAATATGTACTTATTTGAAAGGGAACCCCAAAGTAAGATTTGTCTATTTTATTGAGGTACAGTAGAAAAGAGCCTCATCAAGTGAACCTTTAAAAATGATTGAGAAATTGATCAGGGGGTCAAAGGTAAGGGAATGAATTTCAGGCAGTGAAATTATACACTGTGGAGGATCATTATACAGCATGGAGGTTTGAAATTGCGTGATTTACTCATGGAACTGCAAGCAAAGTGGTTCCAAATACCTGGACCTTTAACCACTCTCCAACTTCAACCTCAGTAAACCCGGACCTCCTATTTAGCCCTATTTGCATTGGTAATTCAGGGCTCCCACCTGTGCTATTATCCATCTACTCTATGTATGTGCTTTCAAATCAGGAGGCTGTGCCTCAGGTAAGGCGCACAGCTGTAGGTTTCCGTGGAAGCAGCCAGCCCACACCTGCTCCTTGCCAACATGACTGCATCCCTGGCCTGTTTTCTTAGACCCTGGGCCCAAAAAGGAATGTCACTGAGGGAATTTTAGACAGAACTTCTTGGAAAGTAGTTCTGCCAAATGGGGTTATGAGGGGTGATGGATCACAGAGATGATCTGAAACAGTCATTTTCCCAACATCACAAAGAGTCAAGATTTGCCTCTCAAAGGGCAGGGATGGCCAAGAAAGTTATCAAAATAGTTACAAAAAAACTGTTGCTACCCATTTATTGTCATTGCTATTGTGCCAGGTGCTTTAAATATATTATCTCTAATCCTCACAGGAGCCCTGCAAAGTGTTTATTTCCTGAGTTGTCTAACTGGGGTTCGGGAAAGTAAAATTGCTCCCGCAAAGTCAATCAGTGGAAGAACAAGAACTGAACTCATGCCTATCTATCTAACTCCAAAACTCAGTCTCTTTCTAGGGTAGCACTCCTATAAAACAGTGTAATGTAATCACGCAGAATTTCACACACCACGTATAGAAATCTTCATTATACACGATGCTCTTTACACACACTTTTAACGTTTCAATTCCATTCAACAAATGAATACTTTTAAGCAACTACTGTGAGGCAGGCCCAAGTATTTAGTACAGTGGTTCTCAACCTTCCTAATGCCGCGACCCTTTAATGCAGTTCCTCATGTTGTGGTGACCCCCAACCATAAAATTATTTTCGTTGCTACTTCATAACTGTAATTTTGCTACTGTTATGAACCGTAATGTAAATATCTGATATGCAGGATGTATTTTCATTGTTACAAATTGAACATAATTAAAGCATAGTGATTAATCAATATGTAATTATATATGTGTTTTCCGATGGTCTTAGGCGACCCCTATGAAAGGGTCGTTTGACCCCCAAAGGGGTCGCGACCCACAGGTTGAGAACCGCTGATTTAGAGACTCAAAACCAAATGAAAATAAAACCCGCCCTCCGGGAACTTGCTTAAAATCTGCTGGAAAGGATAAGGCTAGGACACAGATAGCTCTAATGCAGGTGAAAATACTACTTCCACACAAAGGGGAGTACTACAGAGGTACAAATAGAGGTTTCTGGATGTTAAAACGCGGAAGTCCCGCAGATCAGAATGGAATTAAAATGTTGACTGAGCACTTACTATGTTGTAGTTCCTGTTTTCAGCACAGTTGACCCTTGAACAACAGGGTTTGAACTGACTGGGTCCACTTTTAAGAGCGGTTTTTGTTGTGGTGGTTGTTTTTCAACACTGTCGGCTACCGCAGATTCAACAAAGCGGAGAATGGAAAACATTCCCAACTGCAGTTTCCCAACCACAGATGAAAAGTGTTGTTTTTAATCCAGTTGGTTGAATCCACAGATGCAAGGGCGGACTGTAGTTACGTTTTTGAGGACTCAAAAGTTATAGTACGTGGATTTTCAGCTGCCCGAGGATTAGCACCCCCGTGCTATTCAAGGGTCAATTTACATTATAAGTTTTAGCTCACTTAATTCTACCATGTCTGCAGTATTATTCTTAGGATCATCCTTTTAAAGAGGAATATAAAATTAGGAGTACTAAAATAACTTGTCTAGAGATACCCATCCAGGAAGAAGCTGAGCTGGGATATAGACCTGTAGTAGTCGTATGCTCTCAGAACCCATGTGCTTAATTGCCCTGTCAGTCAGCCTGGTTTGGGAAAGTCTCCTCCGAGTTTGGATTCCTATTCAAAGCCTGCCCCAAAAAAGGGATGGATTTCTCTATTTCCATCAGGTGGCAGATATGAAATTCCTTTGCTGTCACCTACATTTCCCTGTGACAATGACGCTTTACAAAATGGGTTGCAGGGCTGTTTTCTTGCCTTGCAGAGGGAAAAAAAATCATTAGGATATCAAGTGGTTCACTAAAGATCATGCAAGTAGTTCATGCCAGACCAAGAAATCAACCGGAACCTCTCAACGTCATGCTCAGTATCCTTCGCTTCTGATGGCTCCCTATGTCTCCAGCTACCTCTACCCAGTTAATAACTCATTGAACACTCCTTGTCCTCATAGGACTATGCATCCCTTATTTCAAGACAAAGTAAGGAGATTATAAACTAGGAATTTCCCTCTTATCTAATCCATAATGTAAGTGGGGGGAGGGGGGAGAGAGGAGAGGAAATAGTGCTTTGCCTCCCTAAAACTTAATTCTTTCGTATGTATAAACACTGTTGTTCTGTTCCTTCTTGGCCTTGTCCTCACCAGATTAAATGACTGTGATTCTTTTATGCTTTCCTCTCCAACTGTAATTCTGGATGATTTAATTCTTTTCACTGCTTTCTTCTGAAGTCTTTCCAAGATCCCCACATCTTGCTAAAATTGTGGGCCCCTAAACAAAAGTGCAATAAAAGCCTGACTAATGTTGAGTTTAGAAGGATTAATGAGCTTTTTTATCAGACTGTTTTCTTGTTGACAAAAACCAGTAACTTGCCTTAATATATAAAAATATATTTAAAAGTTTATATATTGCTGATTCATGTTTAGTTTGTCATTAATTAACAAGATTTCCCTTCCATTTTTAAGCATAGCCATTGTTCACCAATGAAAAAATATGGATTTAATTTTTCTTTTTTATGGTCCTCTGTCCTGTGCCTCCCTTTTCAACTAGTTAATGTTTGTTTCTACTTTTTGATACTATTGTCCAAGTAACCAGTGGCCCATGCTATCAGCAAATTTAATACATGTGCACTGCATATACTTGGCCATCATTCAAATGACTGGCGATAATATTAAATGTGTCTGCCATCAACCATGTTGATATGACTTACTCACGTAAGTCTAACACATTGTGCATGTCTACAAATATATGAGCTACTGCCAAATGTACAAAGAGTGTTGAGAATATACAGAATAATAAATAGTGTTGTTAAGGAGGTAAATGTTCATTATTAAGACTGGATAGAAAGATCTTTTTATTCATAAATATGAGCATGTCTAAAAACTACTGCAAAACTTCCCATTAAATATGATGGATAAACTCATACTCACTCATAAAACATCATTAAAATGATAGCAAAGTTATAAAACGAAAATGCAAAAATCCACAAGGACCAAGAGAATGTAAGAGGAGTCTATAGCAAAAGCAAGAAAGAGATAGATGAGAGGCAGCTGCCTTAAGAGACCCAAGAAAGTAGATCTTAGAAGCAAAACATAGTCCATAAAATGCTTGGTCTTCATGCATCTAGAACAGTGGTTCTCAACCTTCTGGCCCTTTAAATATAGTTCCTCATGTTGTGACCCAACCATAAAATTATTTTCGTTGCTACTTCATAACTGTAATGTTGCTACTGTTATGAATCGTAATGTAAATACCTGGTATGCAGGATGGTCTTAGGCAACCCCTGTGAAAGGGTCGTTAGACCACCAAAGGGGTCGCGATCCACAGGTTGAGAACCGCTGATCTAGATGGATGAGAAGGTAGAGGAAGAACTAAAAACAGAAATTGCTGAAGATATAAGAAGCAATTAAACCACCAGGTCTACTTCATAGCTCTCTTCCACATAAGACTGAAGGTTTCTTCTCTGAAAAATTCTATCAGGTCAGAGCACATTAGACACAGGGCACCCTAGTTGTTGACAGTGAGGATTCTGAGCTCCAGACAAGAGTTCAGGAGAATCTTCTCTGGAGAATCTACCTGTCCAAGAGAAAAGGCCAACAAATACTAACATTGGAAGTTCTTTGAAACGACTCAGCTAAATCACCTGATAATGACACCCAGATCTACAAGTTCTATCTATTTGCACAAAGCTTCCAATCAGTGCTGGAATACCTTACATAATAGCCAACATACTTGGCCTACAGCCAAAATGCATAGACATTGTAGAAGGTCTCTAAAGTGAAAGATAGAAGCTCAAACAGAAATAAGTGACTTGAAGAAAATAAAAACTATGAGCTAACCAAATTCTTTCATTAAAGTTCTCAGAGAGCTAAGAGAAGAATTGGCATTTATGAAACAAGAACATGATGTTTCTTTTAATACAGAAAATAAAAAAGGAATTCTTGGAAATTAAAATTATGATAGCAGAACTGAAAAATTAAGAGAGAAGTTGGAGAGGAAAGTAGAGAAAAGTTTCCAGAAAGTAAATAAAAAAAAAACAAAGAATTGAAAATAGAGGGGAAAAAGAGTAATATTAAATGACAAATAGAAAAAGATTCAGTAGTCAGTAATAAGAGGCCAAGAAAGAGAGAAGAATAAAAACAACAAGGAAAAAATTTCTAATGAAATAATTCAAGAAGATTCTCCATAAAATTTTCTGGACTGAAATGGCCTAATAAGTTCCCAGGACAATGAGTGAAAATTGTCATGACATATTTTTATAATGTATCAGAAAGAACAAATTTACAATTCTAACAAGTCAAAACTTTCGAAACTACTCAGATAATACTTTTTAAACTATTAAATTAAATTTTTAACTATATTAGTTTTTATTCCAATATTACTTTTAAAAATATTCATTCTCTTATACTTTAAACTTAATATCACAAAATTTAATGTCACCAAATACTTTAAATGACAAACACAGATTATCTTGAACTTCACACAAAAAGTACTAATGTTATAGGTTTGATTTATTTCAGCATCTGTATTTTTAATTTAAAATTGTGCTAGGGTTAAATCATTTAACTAACTTAGGGGAAGAATTTATTATCTCATGTAGGCTGAAGTTATTGGGTTGAAATTCTCATTCATGTTGCTAATTTCTTTCACAATTGATTAGATTAAAATCTTATTGTTCTCTAACTGGATTCTGGATCATTATCATGCTTTGTTTAATTCTGATGATATCTTACTAGATTTTATGTTCATCTAGATATTATTTTCATTCTATCAGCCATATTCTCTAGTTATTCTTATGAAAAACATATACACACGGTACTAATTCATTTTAGTTTATGAAGAGGATTCAAACCTTGGCACTGTCAATTTCTAGCTCTGTGACATGAACAAGTTATTCAATCTCTCTGAATCTAAAGAGGTTTCCCCACCCCCGCCCCGGCCCCTCTTCAATGAAATGGAAAGGCGACAACATAACTAAACCCACTTGGTTCCTTTAGCACTTCATAGACTGTAAAAAAAAACACAACAAAAAACAAAAAAAGCTTTTGTAATAAGGTAGAAACAGTTTGTATTCCCCAAGAAAAGCAGAAAGAAAGAAATAAAACAAAAGTATGTTTTATTTAGGGATAGGACACATGGAAAAGAAGTCTTTGTACTATGACCAAAATAAGAGATATAATGTAAAATTAGGGTAATTATTTTTAAAACACATGCTAGATATATAATCTAAATTATTGTTGTATACATAGCTTTGTAATGTTACTATTTTTCATAATATTTTAGCTCACTTATTTCAGAATCTGTGATACATTCTTGTTAATACCCACAGTGCTGAGAATTCTTGTGCCTTGAAAGTGTATTTGGTTTTAAAAATAATCATGTTATTTGAATACAAAGTTATTCATTACTACCTTCCCATTAATGGGGACCACTTTATACACTGGAGTACTCTACAGCTATGGGAAAAAATGTGGAAACCATGTATGGATATTCCTAATAAAACAAAGTAAATTGGAGAAATTGTTCATGAGTATATTACTATTTATGTTGAAAAATACAAGAAAAGCGCATATGTATTTGCTAAAATATGTCTAAAAGAATGTCCATGAAAGGAAAATTTTGGTAACTTCTGGGTCTGAGAATCATGTGAATGTATTTACCATTAACAGAATTAAGGTTTTTACAACTCAAGTAAACACTGAAGAATAAAGTGAAAAGTCAAGCTGAATAAAATTTATGTGTGAGATAGAAAGTTAGAATGATTTTCTTATGAAACTCACAAATTATTTCCTCATAGCAATTAATATATTTCAGAAAAGATTTGACTTCTCTGATGGACTGATGGACAACACATATTTTGAAGTATGCATTCTAAGATATTTGTTATTTTTAAAAGTGTAAATTTTAATTACCTTTGTGTCACCTAACATATATTAACATATAAAAATAAATCTAATAGCAGAAAACATTTTACTTTATTATAATTTTGAACCTCATTGTTACAAATGCATAGACACATCTATTCTCCAAGTAAACAAGTCCTTTCTAATATCTGAATTAATCTGCTTTTAAAACTCAGTGTCATTAATTTTAAATACAAATAAAACTTCAAGTAAATAAATAAGAATTTCCTCAAATAGTATTTACTTTCTGCTACACTTAGCATACAGAATATTGTTATCAATTTAGCCTTTTGTTTGGGTGTGTATGTGTGTGTTTTTTAAAATCTAAGTAATGATTACCAGAATTTTCTGTTCCTTCTTACATGGCTG
>NW_005871184.1:1927526-1951507 GCF_000147115.1 Myotis lucifugus | reverse complement strand
TCATTCCTAAGCACACACCCCACATTTAAAACATTAGGACTTGCTATAGGTAGCAAGAAGAGTAGTATTATTAGACTTGTTTTAATAGAAGAATTCATTGTTATCTTTTTAAAAACTACCAGTACATATAGCATTAGAAAAGACAAAAGCACAAGAATGGTAAATTACTCTTACTTTCAAATACCGAACATCCTTTCAAATAGTTAACTTCAAGATGCATAAAACTGTGAAACACATAAAAATGGTATGTAACAAATAGTAAAACATAATGGAAGTTTAACTGTTAAAAGAATAAAACCTGCTAAATGAATAATAGCAGTAGCCAAACCGGCTGTGATTTCATGCTTTTCCATTGTAAAATGTAGGAATCCATTCACATGTAATAATTCCAGAGGGAAAGTTCCACAGTTTTAAGATATTTGTGGAGTATATTGTCAGCTTCACTAGAAGCCTCCCCGTTTTAAAGACAAACAACCTGCTGATGCGGCACATTCCTGAGAAAAGTAAAGATGAAACCTCTCAAGAATTAGAAAAGCTTAGTTATCTGCTTTCCACAGTAATCTGCACTCTGCCCATATAAAAGATGGCAACATAAGAAAGTATAAAATGAGCATTTGCTATGAAAGGGCACCTGTTTAAGGACCAGTCTGCTCATTTGTAAGAGAGCTGGTGAGCTCCATCTCATGCTTCTGAACTTTTCTATATTGCACACATTCCTACAACAAGACAGAATTAGTATATTTGGCAAAAGGTTGCTCCTCTTTTTTAGTCTAATAAAAATGGAACTCTAACTTGCATTTGACAAAGTTAACTTAGCAGGGGAAACTTTTCCCTTCCTAGTTTCTGTGGTAGACTGATTGCACTATTAATCCTAATTCTATACTTTTTCTATTACATGAGTTTTGAGTTCCTCCCAGGAAGTAAAGCACATTTCCACACCCAATGTGATTTGCTTTGGCCAGAAGAATGAGGTAGACATTGTGGTGTCCAGTCCCAAACTAGGCCTCAAGAGGCCTTGCATGCTTCCAATTACTCTCTTGTGTCTCTTCCATCATCATAAGAAGAACATCATGGGGCTAGCTGCTGGTCATAAGAAGAAGACAACAGAGACACAGGGAGCAGAGCCACTCCTAACCAACTGTAGACAACAATGTGAACTCACCCAAGAGTGGCAAACTGTCTATCAGGTCTCAGCCTAGGGAAGTTGACTTTCAGAATCATGAAAAAATAATAAATAATTACTGTTTTAAGCCACTGAATTTTGTTACACAGCAACACCTAACTGATATATTCCTCCAACACTTTTTTGGTCATTTCTCCTTTCTATTAGCATGTTCTTCCTGGTCATTTTTCATGCTCATGATCCATAGAAGTGTATCAACAATATAAGAAGTATTTCGTTAGACTAGGAGTTCCAGTTTCATTTTAGGTTTGAAAAACTTTCCTACTCTCGAAAGACCTTTTTAATAAACATGATTTCATCTTACTCAGCTATAACTTTAATGAAGTAAATTAATCTCAGTAACATTAGATTATTCAAGGAGAAATGACCACATCATGTACAACGTTTGAATTATTAAATGTTTAATATTCTCATTTCATGGAGCTACATTGTCAACCTTTACAAAAATCTTTTATAGATACAATTTACAGTTAGATGAACTATCTTTGGAGAAGCCAAGTGAATATACTTTACATTGGATTTAAAATTAGGATTGCATCTAGAAGAACTAGCCAATCAATGAGAATGGGACTGGCAAAAATGTAAAGAGAAAAATCAATAAGGACTAAAGGTGGATAACATCTACAAAGGCAGCATAAAGACTTCCACAGATATAATCCCCAGCAAAAGATCCATAACTGCCCCCTGCAAAAAAGAATTATTTTTAATACCATTCAAACTTCTTAGAATTTTCCCTAAGGGCATACATTTGTTAAAGAAAATCTCAGCAACAAGAATGAGAGTCTGTAGCATTTGAACCACAATCTGCTCCATCTCTACCTCCCAGCTCAGTGTGATGGGAAAATCCACTCTGAGTGGGAGCAGCCATGAATACAAGGCTCTTTTTCCTATCAAATTCCCAGCCAAGGGTTACAGTATCTTCCCAGGAGAGTCAGGCCACCAGCAATTTTCATCTCTATACCCTTAACTCCATGTTGCAGACGCCCAATTGCAGGGGTATGAGTCTCTCTTCTTCCACCCAACACATTCATACCCCAGGTGTAGCAGGACAAGAATATTATTCCAGTTCACTCACAGGCCAAAGGCTGCATGCCAGGAGAGGTAGGCTTTGAAGACCCAGAGGCATGGCCCATGCCCAGCACGCTGCTAGTAAATCAGGGCTGTCGCTATTTGAAAAGCAGCCCACTATCTCCTCCCTGAAGTCAGTGGCAGTGGAGCAGAGGTTTTGCCCAGGAGAGAGGCAAACATTTTTGTGGATATAAGAATGAAGAGTTCCCAATTGCTCCTTAAGGGAACTGACTTTACTAGGAATAAAAAGAGTAAGGACTTAAGGTTTAAGGGTACTATAAAAAACAAAGGGATTCTGGTGGTAAGCAATTAAGAGTATGTTGTGGTTCCACAGATCAACTAGCTAAACCATATATCAGTTAGAAGTTTACCAAAGAGAACCAGGGAAAGATGCAGTTAGAAATAGCCTTCCTGGCGTCAAAAACAAACCTTAAAGAGAACCTCAAAAATTTCCTTATCTACTCAAATTTCAGAGTAGATAAATGCTATGCTCACCTCCTCCCACTACCACATTAAAATACAACTAATTATATAGATATACAATTATTATATTTACTATTGATTTCAGAAAGGAAGGGAGAGGGCGAGATAGAAACATCAATGATGACAGAGAATCATTGATTGGCTGCCTCCTGCATTCCCCATACTGGGGATTGAGCCTGCAACCTGGGCATGTACCCTGACTGGGAATTGAACAGTGACCTCTTAGTTCATAGGTTGATGCTCAATCACTGAGCCACGCTGGCTGGGCATACATACAACTAATTATAGAATAAACACCCCTGAGAATAACCTGAAGACTAGCTGAACAGAAATCCTATAACCAAGAATATAAAGAAGAAGCCACTTTGAGGCTGGTAGGAGGGGCAGAGACTGGAAAATGGCTGGTCCCACACCCACGTGTGGTAGTTGAGAATTGGGAGGGCTATCTTGACTGCAGAGGTCCCCCTAAGGACCAAGGAGCTCTAGCTCCACACTAGACTCCACAGCCCAGACCACTAGTGATGAGAAAAGGACTCCCCACACAAGCGACTGTGAAAATCAGCAGGGATTCCCTCCAAGTGAGACAGAGAACTGCTGGAGCACCAGTTGCTCCTCTTAAAGGGCCTGCCCCAGACTTACTTGCTGACAGACGCACTTGCTCTGAGTTCCAATGCTGGGCAGGAGTTTGAAAATCACCAGGGCTACCTGGGGAGGAACTGAAGGGGCAGCTTTGTCAGCCATTTTGTTCCTTTGCTAAGCCCTCCCCAAACCAGCCATTGCAGTACAGGAGAGCCCAAATCTGAGTATCCATCAAACTCTCCCCATACTGGTGATTCCCTGAGAACCAGCACCACCAAACTAGTGCACAGGCTGGAACATCATTCAATGCCTATTACTTGCAAGTGTCTGGCCTCAGCCCACACTGTGAACTTCCCTAAACCCTGAAAGGTCCACAAACCTTAAACAAACAATGGGTGGCATCTGCATGCCCTGTACTCTTACTAAGTGACCCCTAGCCCAGCACTAGCAGCATCCGACCTCAGTTCATAGCATAGCCTCTCCCAGGTGACTCCACCCATAGCACAAGAAGCTGCCAACTATAGATCACAGTATAGCTTCTACCAGGTGGCTCCAGGCCTAGCACAGGTAGCGGCTGACCTAGGCCTACACTGGAACTATTCCCAAGAGGCCCAAGAAACAATACAACTGCCTTCAGACCACACCAGAAAACCACCCCATTCGCTCCACAAACAACACACTCAAATGGTGGATACAACAGACATCAGAGCTCTACTACAGCAAATCCCACTCCATGGATTCAGCCCAACACAACAGCTCAGCTTCTGTATTCATGACCAGACCTCACAGCCAGTAGGCCTAAGGGTCATTCCACCCACTCACATGCCAACAGCAATCAACATTCAACTTCAACAGGAGGGTACACACAGCCCACACAAGGGACACATCTACAACACCCAGTTCAGGTGTCCAGGGAGACTTTTCCATTGGGTCCCACAGGACACCTACTACATATGGCCACCCTGCAAAGACTAGAAGCTATAGCAGATCTGTCTAATTCATACAAACAAACACAGAGAGGCAACCAAAATGAGAAGACAAAGAAACATGTCCCAAATGAAATAACAGAACAAAACTCCAGAAAAGGAACTAAAAAAAATGGTGAAAATCAATCTATCAGATTCAGAGTTCAAAACACTGGTTATAAGGATGCTCAATAAACTTAGGGGAAGAATATATGATCTCAGGGAGAACTTTAACAGCAAGATTAAAAAAAAACAACACACACACACACACACACACACATTAAAAACGGAGATAGAAAACAAACAAAAAGAGCCAGTAAGAAATGAAGGATATAAGAGAAATAAAGACTACATTCAAAGAAATGAACAGATTAAATGAAGCAGAGAATTGACTCAGTGATTTGGATGACAAGGTAGTAGAAAACAGCCAACTGGAACAGCAAAAAGAAAAATGAATTTTAAAAAAATGTTTAAGGGGTCTCTGGGATAACATTAAGGATAATATTCACAGCATAAGGATAACAGAAAGAGAAAAGAGAGAGCATGGGATTGAAAACCTATGTGAAGGTATAATAACTGAAAACTTCCCTAACCTGAAGAAGGAAATAGACATACAAATCCAGAAAGCACAGAGATCCCAAATAAGATGAATCCAAAGAGGCCCATACCAAGACACATGATAATTAAAATGTCAGATGTTAAAGACAAAGAGAAAATCTTAAAAGCAACAAGAGAATCACAGTTAGTTACCTACAAGGCAGCTCCCATAAGACCATCAACTGATTTATCTACAGAAACTTTGCAGGTCAGAGGGATTGGCATGAAATATTCAAAATTATGAAAAGCAAGGAGCTACAACCAAGATTACTCTGCCCGGTGAGACTATTATTCAGAATTGAGGGAGAAATAAAGAGCTTCTGAGACCAGAAACAGCTAAAGGGGTTTATCACCACCAAACTGGTATTACAAGAAATGTTACAGGGACAAGAAGAAGAAGAAGAAGAAGAAGAAGAAGAAGAAGAAGAAGAAGAAGAAGAAGAAGAAAAGATAAAAACTATGAATAATAAAATGATAATAACTACATACCTATAAATGTAAATGAATTAAATGCTGCAATCAAAAGTCATAGGGTGGCTGAGTGAATAAGAAAACAATACTCACACATATGAAGCCTTCAGGAGACCCACTTCAGAGTGAAAGACACAGAGACTGAAAGTGAAGGAATGGAAAAGATATTTTATAAAAATGAAAATGAAAACAAAGCTGGGGTATCAATAGACTTTGAAACAAAGGCTAAGAAGCAAATAAGGATCCAGCAATTCCACTTCTGAGTATTTGTCTGAGAAAAACCCCAAATACTAATTTTGGGAATAGACATACAAGTCCATAAAACACAGAGATCCCCAATGGGGGGTGTGCAGGAGGCAGCCAATCAATGATTCTCTCTCATCATTGATGATTCTATCTCTCACTCCCTCTCCCTTACTCTCTAAAATCAATATATATATATATAGAAAAGACATAAGCATCCCTAAGTTCATTGCAGCATTATTTACAATAACCAAGATAGAGAAGCAACCTAAGTGTTCATTGATAGATGACTAGTTGAAGAAGTGGTTACATATATGCAATGGAATATTACTCAGCCCTAAAAAAGAGTGGAATCGTGCCATTTACAACAACATGAATGGCCCTGGAGGGTATTATGCTAAGTAAAATAAGTCAGTCAGAGAAAGACAAATATCATATGATTTCATTTATATGTGGAACCTAAAGAAACAAGATAAACAAACAAACAAAACAAAAATACAATCATAGGCACAGAGAACAAATTGATGGTTGTCAGATGGGAGGGAGCTTGCGGAGCTGGGTAAAAAAGGTGAAGAGATTAAGGAGTACAAATTGGTGGCTACAAAATAGTCACAAGGTTGTAAAGTACAGCATAGGGAATATAGTTAATAATATTAATCATGTATGGTGTTAACAGAATACTAAACTTCAGGGTGCTTACTTTATAAGGTCTATATATGTCTAATCACTATGCTGTACACCTAACACTAATATAATATTGAATGTCAACTATAATTAAAAAATTAAAAAATATATAAAATCTAAAGAAAATGGGGTCTAAGTTTAATTTGTTCAGACTATAGAGCAATTTATGTCCCAAGGCATTGTCCAAAAAAGAGCACATTCTGTAGGCCCTAACAGTTAGGTGTGCTGCTAACATAGGCAAACAGATTAACAGAAAGATAACAGAAAGACACAAATAGTACCCTGGATGAAGAAAAAGACTTCATTAAAATAGTTCAACAAAGAAGCAAGCAACTAAATAAGCTTCATAGATTGGGGGGAAGAGGGTGAATTTTTATACACAAATGCTACAATAATATTATCTACAATGTTTTGTTTTCAACAAAATATATCAGACATACAAAGAAACAGGAAAGTGACCCATACAAAGAAAAACTAAAAAGAGCAGGCAACTGAAAGTGCCTTGAAAAGGGCGCACATGTCAATGTAGAAAAAACAAAGAGACTTTAACACAACTGTCATGAGGCAAAGAGGTAATGAAAGGTGTGATGACAAGGTCTCATTAAATCGAGAATAGCACTTAAGAAAACCAAATGGAAAACTCTAAAAGACCAAATGGAAATTCTGAAATTGAAAAGTTACAATAACTGAAATACTCACTAAAGGGCTCAACAGTAGATTTGCTCTGGAAGAAACAATCAGCAAACTTGAAGATAGATCAGTAGAAATTATGTAATCTGAGGAACAGAGAGAAAATGGAATGAAAAATATAAACAGAGCCTTAGAGAAATATGAAATGCCATTAAGCACATCAGCATATACATAATGGGAGTGCCAGGGGAAGAGAGAGAAACCAGCAGAAAAAAAATTTTTTTTGAAGAAATAATGGCTTAAAAATTTTTGAATTTGATTTTAAAAATACACATCCAAGAAGATTATTAAACTCCAAGTAAGTTAAAGGCAAAGAGATCCACATCCAAACATGTCATAGTAAAAATGTTGAAAGACAAAAACAAAGAGAAAATCTTGAGAGCTTCAAGAGAAAGAAACAAAACAAGAAAACTACCATAAAATTAACATCTGGCATCACATGAGAAACAGTGAAGGCCAAAAATTGGTGAGGTGGCATTTTCGAAGTGTTGAAAGGGAAAAAACAAAACAAAACAAAAAACTGTGAACCAAGAAACTAAGATTTTCATACTATGCAAAACCTTTTTCAAAATTAATAAAAATAGACATTCCCAAACAGAAAATTAAATGCTAGCAGACCAAGCTTACAACAAATATATATAAAGGAAGTTCTTTAGGCTAAAGTAACTAATCCCACACAGTAATTCAAAGTGGTTATATTGCTATCGGATAATGTAAACTTGAAACAAAAATGTCACTAGAGATAAAAGAGGACATTTTATAATGACACCAGGGTCAAACCAGTAGAAAGGTATAACCGTTACAAATATATATGCTATCTAACAACAGAACCCCAAAATACATGAAGCAAAAACTGACAGAATTGAGGGGGGAAATATATCAACATTAATAGTTGAAGATTACAGTACCAAAATTTCAATAATGAGTAGAACAACAAGACAAAGAACAACAAAGAAAGAGGACTCAAACAATAGTATAATTCAACTAACCTAACAGTTATCTACACAGAACTCTATCAACAACAGCAGAATACACATTCTTTATAAGTGCACATGAAACATTCTCTAGCATAGACTATATGCTAGGCAATTAAACAAACCTTAATAAATTTTAAAAGATTAAAATAATTTCAAGTATATTCTCCAACTGATGTAAAATGAAATTAGGAATCAATAATAAATAGAAATTGAATAAATTCATAAATATGTGGAAATTAAACAGTGCACATTTACTATCCAATACAATTGGTCAAGGAAGGTATTACAAGTAAAATTTAAAAATACTTTGAGATAAATAAAAATTAAGGCCCAGCATGCCAAACTTATGAAGTGTATTAACATCTGACATCACATGAGAAACAGTGCTTAGAAGAAAATATACAGCCATAAATGCCTATATTTTTTTATGGTCTAAAATCATTAACTGGATCTTCCTTTAAAAGACACTGGAAAAAAGAGCAAGTTGGATGTAAAGCAAACAGAAGTAAGAAATTAATGAAATAGAAAAGAAGAAAATAGGGAAAATTAATAAAACAAAACTTGGTTCTTTGAAAAGATCAACAACATTAACAAACTTTTAGGCTGGCCAGGAAAAAAAGAACACTCAAATTACTAAAATGAAGAATGAAAGAGGGAACATCACTAGCAATCTTACAGAAATAACAAGTGTAATAGAAATTATAAAATTATATGTCCACAAATTAAATAGTAAAAATTGACAAATCCCTAGAAAGATATGTTATTGAAACTCCCTGAGAAGATTTAGAAAATATGAATAGACTTATAACAAAAATAATTAAATTAGTAAACAAACAAAAAAACTTCCTACAAGATATCCCAAGCCCAAGTAGCTTCACTGATGAATTCTACCAAACATTTAAAGAAGAATTGACAACAATTTTTTTACAAACTTATGTAAAAAATAGAAGAGAAGGAAACAATTCCCAACACACTCTATAAGACCAGTCTTACACTGACACAAAAACCAGATAAAAATACTGCAAGTAAAAAAGTCTACAGCCTGGCTGGCGCGGCTCAGTGGCTGAGATCAACCCATGAACCAGGAGGTCACGGTTCGAGTTCCAGGTCAGGACACATACCCATGTAGCGGGCTGAATCCTCAGTGTGGGGCATGCAGAAGGCAGCTGATCAATGATTCTTTCTCATCATTGATGTTTCTATCTCTCTCTTCCTCTCTGAAATCAATAAAAATATATTTTAAAAAAAGAAAACTACAGATCTATCTCTTGTGAATATAGATGCAAATTTCTCAACAAAATACTAGCAAACTGAACCCTGAAATGAAACTAATTACATACTATGACCAAGTGGAATTTGTTCTAAGAATGTAAAGTTTGTTTAATATTCAGAAATCAGTCAATATAATAAAATCTATGAGTATAATATAGGACAAAAATGAAATGATTATGTTCATAGACACAGAAAAAGCATTTGACAAAATCCAATAGTTTTTATGATTTAAAAAAAAAACTCAACCAAGAAAAAAGAAAACTCTCTCAACCTGATAAATAATATTTGTGAAAAATATAGAACTAACATCATACTTAATGGTGAAAGACTGAAAGTTTTATCCTACGTTCAGGAATAAAACAAGGATGTCTGCTCTTGTTATTTCTATTCAATATTTTACCAGGGTTCTAGCTAGGGCAATTAGACAAGAAAAAGAAATAGCCCGACCGGTTTGGCTCAGTGGATAGAGCGTCGGCCTGAGGACTCAAGGGTCCCGGGTTCGATTCCAGTCAGAGGCATGTACGTTGGTTGCAGGCACATCCCCAGTGGGGGGTGTGCAGGAGGCAGCTGATTGATGCTTCTCTCTCATCTGTGTTTCTAACTCTCTCTCCCTCTCCCTTCCTCTCTGTAAAAATCAATAAAATGTATTTTTTTAAAAAGAAAAAGAAATAAAAATCATCCAAATTTGAAATGAAGTAAACTATTTCTATGCATTGATGATATGATACTTTATTTTTAAAATCTTAAGAAATCCACTGTAAAACAATTAGAACTAATTAACAATTTCATTAAGGTTGTAGGATAAAGGATCAATATAAAAAATTAGATTTTTATATCTAGTAGTGAATCACCTTAGAGTGAAATTAAGAAAACAATTTCATTTATAATAGCATCAGAAGAAGAAAATTTTTTGAAACAAATCTAACCAAGTACTAGTAAATGCAAAACTTATGCTGTAAAAACTACAAAACATTGCTGATTGAAATGAACAAAAACATATATAAATGTAAAAACATCCCACATTCACGGATCAGACTTAATGTTGCCAAGATATCTATATTCACCAAATTGATCTACAGATTCAAGTCAATCCTAAAATTTATATGGAAAGTTCAAGGGACCCAAAATAGAAAAAAAGAAAAATCTTGAGTGAGAAGAACAATTTGGAGGGCACACACTTCCCAGTTACAAAATGTACTACAAAGCTATAGTGATAAAGTAATCAAACAAGTGTGGTACCAGAACAATGTTAGACATATAGATCAATGGAATAGATTAAGGGTGCAGAAAAAAAAAGCTCATATTTACAGTCAACAGATTTTCAACAAGGGTACTAAGACAATTCAGTGAGGAAAAATAGTGTTTTCAACAAATGCTGCTGGGACAACTGGATATTCACACACACACACACACACACACACACGCACACGCACACACGCACATACACACACACACACACACACACACACTCAGAACTCTTCCTAAAACATACACAAAATTAACTCAAAAATGCATCATAGATATAAATGTAAAGGAAAAAACTTTTAGAAGAAAGTATGACAGTAAATCTTTCTGAGTCTGCATTACTGCAGGCTTCCTGGGCTGGTTGCTACAGGCTGTGGATCAGAGTTTAATTTTTGTACATGGTCTGGTGATTGTCAATTAGTATACTCAGTCTCTCAGAATCAAACACTAGCTATAAAATTTCCAGTAATTTATTCAATCTTTCCTAGCCTCAGCATTCATTTGTAAAATTTAATTAGTAGTTGCCTCTACTGCATACAGTAATAATTTTTAGTCCATACTAAATATTTTCTGAACTGAAAAAAATAGGTCCAAAAGTGCTCATCCATCAGCTATTTATGAGGAACAGAATGGGCCTTTTACAATGCGGATATACTGAAATAGAAGATAAAAGCACTTTGCACCATGCCCGACACAAAGTAGGCAGGTTTGTTAGATTATTTTTCCTTTCCTTGGTTTTTCACTGTAGGATCACCCTCGTCACCTCGTTTTGGTAGTGCGCATGCTAAGCAATAACATACAATTATACATGGTAAGAAACATTGCAATGCTATATAAGGGCAGAGACACGTTTCCCCTTCCAGCGTGTGTGGGTTTACTAAAGAAGCCTAGGTCACTCTGCTGCTAACGCCCTGAGAGTTAGTGGCAGTCCTGAATCAGTTTCTCTATTCACTGAGTCACAAACTTCCTTCCAGGTTTCAATCCTCTTAAAGGTGAGTCTATTGAGCCTAAAGTGTTAATGCTTGGCTTAGCATTGAAAAAAAGTCTTTATTGTTCTGTTTTGTCTACCAAAGGATACACACAATTGGATGAACAGGGTGCTTTCTACAGTACAGATTCCATTTGGTACAACTTAGTCCTCATCTCTCCTTTCAAGATCAATGTTGTTTATGGAGCATTAGCGTGGATGGTGCGAGTGGTTTCTTAGTTTCTCTTTTCTCCATATTAACATATGTACACCACACCCAAAAGATGGCAACAGCTAATATGTGAGCAGACACAACAACAGTAGAGTTTGGAAAAGAAGTTGAAGTCACCCAGCAGTGCATGTGGTATACATTCCAAGCCCTGTAAGGATCAGCCCGCTCTCACCCCAGTATATTGCTCAACTTTGTCACAGAAGTCACTTTACTTCTGCAATCCAGATGCTTCCCTATAATGTGACCGGGAGCTATAAACCCACAGTTACATAAAATTAATTCTGGGATATTCAAGTAAATAGGAGTTACATCGCTTACCTGGGTGTTGGTGTAGCTTTCTAATACAAGAGGAAAATCGGTACACACACTCAGTCCAAAAGATTCTAAGTTGCACGTGGCAACCATTCCAGTAAAAGCCATGGAAGTGTAATAAAGCAAGAATTCTATATAAATTTATTAATTTTAATACTGTCTATTAGTAGTCTGAATGTTTGGGAGACTTAACTAGCTTTTTTTGGAATACACTTGCGACATACGGAAGAAACCTTTCTTGCTTTCTATATCCATTTATTTATTTTTAGTTAGTAATCATTTATAAATGTTAGTGCATAGCAGATAAAATATGCAGCATTTAAATTTTAGTCTGAAGTATTAAAGTGGACTGATTACCAGCGCACAAAACATGGAACTTCACAGTCCTTTTTAGTATCGTCACCTCCAATCTACTTTTTTTTTAAATCCTCACCTGGGGATATGCTTTTCCTTTGATGAGAGAGAGAGAGAGAGAGAGAGAGAGAGAGAAATATAGATTTGAGAGTTGCCTCCTGTACACTCTTTGACCAGGGACCGAGCCCACAACCCAGGGACTACACTCCAACCAACTGATCCACACCAGCAGCCAGGGTACCTCTAATCTACTTTTAATTAAGGGATTTAACATATTTCTATTGAATATATAATACAAATATATTTCTCATAAATTGCTGGCATTTTACAAGTACTACTGGAAATACATTTTTCTGGGGCAGCTCAGCAAGGATTTTTAAGGCCTATAAATTATTATCATCATCTAAGCCAAAATATCTTTGAACTCAAAATGCCTGCCTGTCCAGCAGAATATAGACTAAAATCACTAAAGCTGGAGGTGATTCTAGAACTAGCCTGGCTCTAAGCAAAAGTCTGACATGAGACAAATTGTATTTTCCCAAAGGTATCTTACTTTCCCACTACGCATATACTGATTCATTTTTTTTCTAGACTTATCATAGACTCACCTATTCATAGAACTCTATGTGAGGGAATACACTTTTTAATTGCATCATAAACACCCACCATGGTAATTCACTCTGTAAGCATATCTATATAACATCAGCTATCACCTCAGTTTAATTGGTTGAGTATTGATAGTTCATATAAACAAATGACTCATTAATAAGTTCTTATTGGTTGAAGTCACTCATGGCCCAATTAGGACAAACAACATCTATCTATAATACACATTCTCAAAAATGAAACAATTGCTAACCTTTACTGAGGTCTTACTATGAGCCAGGCACTCTGTGAATGTTTTTTATACATTATACTAGAAGCCCAGTGCGTGAAATTGCGCAAGACCCCAGACCCACCACGCCGCAAGATTAAGACCCACTGCGCCGCGAGACCCATCAATGCACCTCCTGGTGACAGGTCATTTGGTTGTTACAGCATTACAGCCACTGGCCTTTTATAATATAGACTAGAGGCCCATTGTAGGAAGATTCCTGCAAGAATAGGGCTTCCTGTGGCTAGAGCAAAGCAGAGAAGGGAACGAAACTGGCTGAGGCAGGCTTCACTCACGCTCCCTGCCGCTGCGGCTGGATTTGCCCTCCCACCTCCCACCTCCGCAGCCTTGGCTTCATTCCTGTCTCCGCCGCCTCTACTTAGCTCCCTTCTGTAGCGCTTTGCTTCCATGTTGTCTTCAGTCTTTGCTCCCAGCCAGTATATGCAAATTAACCGCCATCTTTGTTGGCAGTTAATTTGCATATCGTGCTGATTAGCCAATGGGAGGCGTAGCGAAGGTATGGTCAATTACCATGTTTGTCTATTAGATAGGACTAGAGGCCTCCGGCACCCGGAACCCAGGCCTTCACTGCTCCGGCCGGAGCCTTCAGTCTTCGCTCCACCGCTTAGTGCCTATGTATGCAAATTAACCGCCATCTTTGTTGGGTTAATTTGCATACTCTCCTGATTGGCTGGTGAGCATAGTGGAAGGATGGTCAATTTACATGTTTTTCTATTATTAGGTAAGATAAGTTAATCTTCACAATAATTATATGATATTGGTGCCAATGTTATCTTTATATAGAAGTAACTAAGTCACAGAGAGGTTAAGTGGATTCAATATCACATAGCTAATAAGTGTCAGATGGTCTTTGAAACTAAGCATCAATTCATAGCACCTTTTATTATTTACCACTGAATATTCTCTTTTTATGGGAGTTGTGATAGCCATTCTTATTATATTAATTTTCTTAATTTCTAATTTACATAGTATATGAAAGTTTTCATTTGTTCTAACTAATAACCTATCAATGTACAATTTAACATAATTTGAAGATAAAATATCCCTAACATACAATATATCCCTCTAAAAAATTTCATGCATATTTGCATTGTGGTTTTTGCAAAATCCACACTTGTGTGAACAAAGCAGGAATCTGCTAATATGCAAAGACTGAATGTTTTGAATCTCTGAGTTCAGCCGGGGGGCATATTTACTGTGGCCCAGTACCAGATATGAGGTCTAGCCAAGGGTTAGTCATTTGAGTCTCAATACAGTTGCTTAGTTTACCATAGAGTACAGCTACCTGATTTCATATCTTTGAAACCAAGGACAGTGGCTGTAAGTACACTTAAAGCAGTCTTCTTTATAAAATCAAAAGAATTAAAATAAAAATAATTTTATAAGGTAATTTTTCTACCAATTAAACACAATCAGGAAAGTAATTTCTTCCCCACTAAAATAAAAAGTTATTTGCAGCAGCCCTGGCCAGTGCTGCTCAGTTAGTTGGATTTTGTCCCATGTGCCAGTTTGATTCCTGGTCAAAGGCATATATACGTGGGTTGCAGGTTGATCCCTGGCCCCAGTGGGGACACATGCAGGAGGCAAAAAATCTATGTGTCTCTCTCACATTGATGTTTCCTTCTCTCTCTCCTTCTCTCGACCATCCTCTCTCCCTCCCTCCCTTCCACTCTCTCTAAAAATCAATGGAAAAAATATTTTCAGGTGAGGATTAAAAAAAAAGTTATTCCATAATGGTTGAGAGTCCAAAGTGACTGAATTCAAGCTCCAGCAACTCCATGGATCTTGGGCACATACTTAAAATCTCTTTGCCCTGACCGGTTTGGCTCAGTGGATAGAGAGTCGGCCTGCGGACTGAAGGGTCCCAGGTTCGATTCCAGTCAAGGGCATGTACCTTGGTTGCAGGCACATCCCCAGTCAGGGGTGTGCAGGAGGCAGCTGATCGATGTTTCTCTCTCATCGATGTTTCTAGCTCTCTATCCCTCTCCCTTCCTCTCTGTAAAAAACCAATAAAATATATATTTTAAAAAAAAATCTCTGAGCTTCAGTTTCCTCATTGGAAAACTGGAAGTTATTTGAGAGTTAGAATTGTTATAGGAATTGAATTAATGAATGTAGAGTTCTTCCAACAGTGGGTCATGTGATCCTGTTTTCTAAAAAATATATATTCAATTTTGTGTATGGTATAAGTTAGTGGTCTAGTTTCATTTTCTTGCATGTATCTGTCCAATTTTCCCAACACCATTTATTGAAGAGACTGTCTTGACTCCATTGTATGCTCTTGCCTCCTTTGTCAAATATTAAGTGAGCATACTAGCTTAGGTCAATTTCTGGGTTCTCTGTTCTGTTCCATTGGTCTATATGTCTGTTCTTGTGCCAGTACCAGGCAGTTTTGAGAAAAGTGGCTTTCTAATATAGCTTGATATCTGGTATTGTGATCCTTCCAACTTTGTTCTTCTTTCTCAAGATAGCTGTGGCTATTCGAGATCTTTTTTTTTTATTCCAGATGAATTTTTGGAGAGTTTGTTTTAGGTCTGTGAAATATGATTTTGGTATTTTAATGGGGATTGCATTGAATCTATAGATTGCTTTGGGGAGTATGGACATTTTAATGATGTTGATTCTACCATCCATGAACACGGTATATTATTCTATTTGTTTATGTTTTCCTCTATCTCTATTTTCAGCATCCTGTAATTTTCTGAGTATAGGTCCTTTACCTCCTTGGTTAATTTTATTCCTAAGTATCTTAATTTTTTGTTGTTGCAATGGTAAATGGGATTGTTTTTTTAGTTTCTCTTTCTATTAGTTCATTATTGGTGTATAAAAAGGCCATAGATTTCTGCGTGTTAATTTTTTATCAAGGTATATTGCCAAATTCATTTAAGTCTAGTAGTTTTTTGATGGAATCTTTAGGGTTTTCTATATACAATATCATGTCATCTGCAAATAATGACAATTTTACTTCTTTTCCAATTTGTATGCCTTTTATTTCTTCTTCTTATCTGATTGCTAAGGCTAGCACTTCCAGTACTATGTCGAATAAGAGTGGTGAAAGTGGGCATCCCTGTCTTGTTCCTGTTCTTAGGGAAAATGGTTTTAGTGTTTGCCCATTGAGTATGATGTTGGCTGTATCAGTAGGTTTGTCATATAAGGCTTTTATTATGTTGAGGTATTATACCTCTTTTCCCACTTTGCTGAGTTTTTATCAGGAAAGGGTGTTGGATTTTGTCAAATGCTTTTTCTGCATCAATTGATATGATTATGTGATTTTTGTCTCTCAATTTATTTATGTGATGTATCACATTTATTGATTTATGGATATTGTACCAGCCTTGCAATCCCTGGAATAAATCCCACTTGGTCATGGTTTATGATCTTTCCAATGTAATGCTGGATCCAATTTGCTAGAATTTGTTGAGAATTTTAGCATCTATGTTCATAAGGGATATTGACCTGTAATTCTTTCTTTGTAGTCTCTTTATCTGGTTTGGGGATTAGGGTAATGTTGGCTTCATAGAAAGAGCTTGGAAGTATGCCTTCCCCTTGAATTTTTTGGAATAGTCTGAGAAGGATAGGTTTTAGTTCTTCTTTGAATTTTTGGTAAAACTCCCCTGTGAAGCTGTCTGGTCCAGGACTTTTGTTTGCTGGAAGTTTTTTGGTTACTGTTTCAATTTTATCGATAGTAATTGGCCTAATCAGGTGTTTTGATTCTTCCTGATTGAGTTTTGGAAGCTTGTATTTTTATAAGAATACTAGAGGCCTGGTGCACAAAAATTTGTGCACTTGGAGGGGGCAGTTCCTCAGCCTGGCCTGCCCCCCTTACAGTCCAGGAGCCCTCAGGGGATGCCCTCCTGTGGGAGGCAACTGGGCCAATCAGGGAAAGGTGCCACCCCCATCACACCGCTGCTGCTGCCACTGCTGACTGCCACGGGATGCAAGGCCTGAACCCCAGGCCTTGCAGCTGCCGGGTTCATGGCTGCCTGAACCATGGGCCTCACAGCCACCGGGGCTCATGGTTCACTGAAGCCCCAGGCTTTGCAGCCGCTGGGGCTCATGACTGCCTGATCCATGGGCCTCTCAGCCACTGGGACTCACAGCTGCCTGAGCCATGTGCCCGGGCCTCGCAGCCTCAGGGGCTCACAGCTGCTTGAGCCCTAGGTGTTGCAGGTGCCCCACCATGCCACAAGAGCTGCCCCGCCCCACCAAGCCAGGAGAGCTGCGGTGCCCACCCTGCCGCCGTAAGCTGCTGCTTGCAGGCTGGGGGGAGGGCCTGAGAGGTTCTCAATTCACCTCATGGTGACCAGTTGTTTGGCTGTCCTGGTCATCATGGACACTGGCATTTTATATATATAGATGTCCATTTCGTCAAGGTTGTCCAGTTTGTTGGAGTAGAGTTGTTTGTAGTATTTTTTTTTTTTACAATCCTTTGTATTTCTGTGGGGTTGGTTGTTACTTCACCTCTTTCATTTCTGATTTTGTTTATTTGGGTCCTCTCTCTTTGTTTCTTGGTGAGCCTGGATAGAAGTTCATCAATCTTGTTTATGCTTTCAAAGAATCAGCTTTTGGTTTTATTGATCTTTTGCATTATTTTTTTGTCTCTATGTCATTTATTTCTGCTCTGATCTTGATTATTTCCTTCCTTCTGCTTACTCTGGGCTTTTCTTATTGCTCTATATCCATTCTTTAAGTGGCAGAGTTAGATAATTTATTACCATTTTTTCTTGTTTTTTGAGATAGGCCTGTAGAGCTATGAACTTCGCTCTCAGGACTGCTTTCATTGGGTCCCATAGATTTGAATTGTTGTGTTTTCATTGTCATTTGTTTCTAGGATGCTTTTTATTTCTTCTTTTATCTCTTTGGTAACTCAATCATTATTTAATAGCATGCTATTTATCCTCCAAGTGTTTGATTTCTTTTTCATTGTTTTTATTGTAGTTGATTTCTCAAAATGGATAAAGAACTTAAACATAAGACTGGAAACCATAAAAATCTTAGAAGAATCCATAGGCAGCAAAATACCAGACATATGTCATAGTAATATCTTTACCAATACAGCTCCTAGGACAATGGAAACTAAAGAGAAAATAAACAAATGGGACTACATCAAAATAAAACCTGCACAGCAAAAGAAACCATCAACAAAACAAGAAAGCCCACTGCATGGGAGAACATATTTTTTCAATATTATCTCCAATAAGGGCTTAATCTCCAAAATGTATAGGGAACTCATACAACTTAACAAAAGGAAGATAAACAATTCAATCATAAAGTAGGCAAAGGACCTAAATAGACACTTTTCGAAAGAGGACATACAGAAGGCCGAGAGACATATGAAAACATGCTCAAAGTTACTAATCATCCTAGATATGCAAATCAAAATGACAATAAGGTACCATCTCACACCTGTCAGAATGGCTGTCATCAACAAATCAACAAAGGACAAGTGCTGGCGAGGATGCAGAGAAAAAGGAACCCTCGTGCACTGCTGGTGGGAATGTAGACTGGTGCGGACTTATCGCACAAAACAGTATGGAGTTTCCTCAAAAAATTAAAAATGGAACTCCCATTTGACCCAGTGATCCCACTTCCAGTAATATATTCCAAGAAACCAGAAACACCAATCAGAAAGGATATATGCACCCCTATGTTCATAGCAGCACAATTTACAATAGCTAAGATTTGGAAACAGCCTAAGTGCCCATCAGTAGATGAGTGCATTAGAAAACTGTGGTACATCGACACAATGGAATACTAAGCTACTATAAAAAATAAGGAATTTTTACTATTTGCAACAGCATGGACAGACCTGGAGAGCATTATGCTAAGCAAAATAAGCCAGTCAGAGAAAGATAAATATCACATGATGTCACTCATTTGTGAAATATAATGAACAACATAAACTAATGAACAAAAATAGAACCAGAGACATAGAAGCATTAAACAGACCATCCAACCTATGAGGGAAGGCAAGGGGTGAGGGGGTAAGAGATCAACCAAAGGACTTGTATGCATGCATATGATAATAACCAATGGACACACACAGTAGGGGAGTGAGGACATGTGCTGGAGGGTGGGGGTGGCTGGGGAGAGGTCAATGGGGGAAAAAGGAGACTCATGTAATACTTTAAACAATAAAGAATTTAAATTAAAAAATAATAAAATATATATATTCATACTGCAAGACTTGTAAAGTTCTTTAGTGCCTTGATTTCTATTTCTCATTCTCTTTGTTGGTTTTTCTCAGGGGGTAGAGAGGATAGCTTCCCTAATAAAGAGAAGAAAAATAATGGCCATAATTTATTATTTATTAAATGAAAAGTACTATGGTTTTTTGAGAGCAATTTTTACCTGTGACTTATGGATACAGGGGGGATTATGGAGTAACATTACAATCAGGCAGAGTAAACAAAAATGTGCCTTATGGGTACAGAGGTTGTGGAAGGGGGGCTGGAAATACCTCAGATATAAATTTTTGTTGCTGATATTATCAATTCAGTGCACCAGCACCTTTTTCAGAGTAAAACCAACTCATGAATATTCTGACATGTTATGTTCCCTCTCAACTAACACATTTAGAGCAAAGATGTTCACACGCCCATGTGTTACCCAATCCAATCTATTCACCACCCAAAACATTAACTATATTTTATGATAGACAATAAATAGTAAGCTTTCCATTCTATTCCATTCAGCAACATCCAATGACCTATACACTTATGTGAAGGATTTCCATTTTAATGGGAAAGAGAAGGGAAATCTTAGGAGTGAGAAAGATGTTTAAAGACAAATTTAAACCACCACCACAACACACTTACTTCACAAAGAAAGCAAAAACAGCACTAAGTTCCAGGTTTCTCTGTCCCCTGGGTTGCTCAGTCTATCCAAGATAGGTTGGGACTAGTGGCCGTACAAATCGCCAGCGTGGTCAGTTGAGTACAAGAGCACTCATTTTCCCAAGTTCCCCTATTCTAAAGAATTCATCAATCACTCACGGCAATGCAGCCAAGCATGCTGTTGGCTTGACCACACAGCCGTCTAACATCTCTTACCCTTCACTCTTGGCTCACCCAGTTCTTGTTCTTGGCCACACAGAGGTTTTGGTCTGGCTGCTGACACTCAGTGTATAATCCTGGAGGAAAGAGAGAAAAATCAAATAAAGATATGGTCAAACAAGATTATGCTAGTCATACCATCCCAGTTCAATAACATATGCACAACCAAAGAAATATTTGGGCCTTGAAGTAATTTTAAATTATAACTTGATAAACAAACTAAATGTGAAAAACAAGTATCCAAATTCATAAATATGTAACTGTCTTTAGCTCGCTTGATTTTGCAATGTTTTGCTAGATAAGAACCATTCTCCTCCTCTCTTTTGCTCCAGGGACCTCACTCCAATGGAAAGAAAACCTGCCGTTCAATGGTTATGAATTTCTAAATTAAACACGTGCTGTTTATCTATCCCCCAAAGAAACACTGCTCTGAAAGGATAAATAATTACAAGATTCCTAACCGCATATTCCTCTCCTTATGTTCCCCTTCTACTGGGAAACACCCTGTGTTTGATCTAAGACCAGTCAAGGTATTCTGCTTACCCTTCTCATCCCAAGGCAGCTGACTCCTTCGCCTTTGTACATACCTCTGTTAGCTCACACATCAAGTTGTCCTGTCACTGCTTGTTCTTATGTCTGTTCCCCTCCCTAGATAGTTGGTGTGTCAAAGTAAGAGACTATATATTACTCATGTTTGTACCACTCGTGCTCAGACATAAAAGATACTCAATAAATACTGTTGAATGAATGAATGAAGAAATCGGTAAATTGTTCAGCATGTATGTCAATGCTCTAATGGATTTCTTGAGAAAAAAATGGAAAAGAGGTACTGGCCAGTGTTTCTCAGTGGTTAGAGTGTTGGCCCTGAGCACTGAAGGTCTCAAGTTCGATTCCCATCAAGGTCACATACTGGGGTTTCGGGTTCACTCTCTGCCCCATTGGGGCTCATGCGGGAGGCAACCACTCAATGTATCTCTGTCACATCGATGTTTCTCTCTCTGTGTCTCTCTCCTTACTTCCCTCCCTTCCACTCTCTCTGAAAAGCAATGGAAAAAATATCCTCAAGTGAGGGAGAGAAAAAAGAATGGGAAAGAGGAGTTACACAACCAGTAAAGCAACTGAGTGCAGTGCAGACTTTGGATTTAGGTCAGGCAGTGGAAAGTCAGACTCAGTCCTAATGACTGTAGATATTTTTCCAACTGACAGAGTAAAAGAGATACTCAGATGGGTTATACGTTCTTATGGCTCACCTAGGAAGCATCCGTGAATCTAGAAAACCCTGAGTACTACAAGAAACTGAGTGGTGTTGAAGATTGGGTAGATGACATGTACATTCCAGAAGTTAGAATATTAACCCACATCTGAGAATATTACCAGACAGGCTAATACAAGAATTTTTCTATTTACACTGAGTTTTCAATCAGAAAATAGGTGTGAAGAAGATAATGTGAACTAATAGAGTACTCTGTATTCCCCATGGGGCTTGAATCACTCTCTGCACACAGGAGGTGCTCATTCAGTAATCTCCTGCCTTCCAGGCCTGAAATGCCATAAGGTGCTCATTATCCCTCACTGTTTGCCCATTGCAAACCAGATCTCTCTACCTTGCTGCATATCAAGAGAAGGATCTCACACTAGGGAGGACATTTCCAAAGTAGAAGAAATAGCTAAAGTCCTAATCAGGCCTGGATACATCAGGTTTGGGGTTTAAAAAATATCTATACATATAAAAGCCAAGGGACTGGAACAACCGGTCACTATGACGCACATTGCAGCCAGCCAACTGGCCCGATGTGGGTGGGGCCGCTGGCCAACCTCCTGTGGCCCCTCCCCCCGACCGGCCGGAGCAGCCTGCCAGATCCCACCCATGCACGAATTCGTGCACTGGGCCACTAGTAGTCTTATAAACAAAAAGGTTAAAACTTAATTCAGTTTCTCAGTCTTGAAGAAAGGGGCCATTCAGAAACCTTCCCACAACTCAGCTGAGACTCATTTGAGAATACTAAAAAATATCCTAGAAGTTTTATTAGACTTTCTACTCAGAATCACAAATCTTTTCAGATTTCAGAATATTCCTCCCAAACTAAACTTTAGACTCCTGTCAAATACAAGACCTATCTGCCAATGTTCTGAGACCTGATGAAATTCTATTTCCATTAGAAATCCTAGCGCAAGAGTTACTAGAAGAGTATGGCATGTTTTACAAGAAAAGTTCATTACTACACCTCTCAGTATGCATGTAACTCTAGAGAATGCATGCTTCCTAAGTTTAATAGTCTCATATCATATGTTTTCTAAACCTAAAAAAATATTTCTTTAGAATAATTCTTGTGATCATTTTCTTTTTGCTAAAATGTTTCTGCCATGTGAACAAAAATTGGAATGAGAGCCACATAAGTAGGAAAGATCTAAAGGAACCATCAACAAGGTTTAGGTATAAACATGAGGAGTTAGGGTTGGGGCAGTCATGATCATTAGGGGTGTATGAAGAATTGATGACTATTCTTTGTGGAACAAAAGGGGAATTAATCAGATATTTGGAGGATATCTGTATATCAAACTGGACAACCTACAAAGTTAAAAATATACAACACACACACTTTCAGAGAAATTTCAAGGAAGAAATAGTGATTTATCAGATTGTTAAAACAAAATAATGTGTTTGCACAAGTGTCACATTATCCAATATTCCTTCACCTTGGCTATAACATGGGTACATAGTCATACTTCTCCTGCAGGAAGTTGCAGAAGCAGGCTCTGCCCTTCAGGGGAGACCTGAGGGTTTCCTGATTTACTACCTACAACTGTGTCCAAAAGTCCACCTGATTCTGTGGGAAGACTGAGCCATTCTATTGTGGTCTCCAGCTGCCTTGTCCAATTCAGACTTATCACAATAAAACTGGTATGTTGATTTCTAGCTGCATCCCAGGTCCACTTCTCCATTTCTTCAGAAGTCACTTCACACACACACAAAAACATGGCTATCACCACCCTAACCTGAACAACCACCAATGTTTAAGGAAGGAGACATGGAAAAAATAGTCCTACCGGTGAGTGGTACACCATGAAAGTGTAACACATCTCCTTAATATACAGGGTGTCCCCCCAAAATGTATACCTACTTTAACAGCTGATAGCTCAGTTTTGAAAATGAAATGTATTTTAATAAACATTGCCTTTATAATTATTCAAAGTGTATATATATATATATTTGGGGGGGGAGTATATAAAATCTTAGATATAAATCTAACCCAAAAAAGAATAGAATCTGATGAAAACCACAAAACCTGATGAAAGAAATCAGAGATCTTTGTAATGGATTAAATATTTTAGTACATGACAGATGAATCCTATAAAATAAAGAGGTAATATGCAAATTAATTGTTGCACCCTTGCACAAGATGGCCGCCCCCATGTGGTCACAAGTTGGCTGGCAGGGGAGGGCGGTTGGGGGTGACCAGGCCAGCAGGGGAGGGCGGTTGGGGGTGATCGGGCTGGCAGGGGAGGGCAGTTGGGGGCAATCAGGCAGGCAGGGGAGCAGTTAGGCATCGATCAGGCTGGGAGGGGAGTGGTTAGGGGGTGATCAGACTGGCAGGCAGAAGCGGTTAGGG
Organism: Myotis lucifugus; assembly: GCF_000147115.1. Classification (NCBI taxonomy): domain Eukaryota; kingdom Metazoa; phylum Chordata; class Mammalia; order Chiroptera; family Vespertilionidae; genus Myotis; species Myotis lucifugus. Next base: position 1,927,624 of record NW_005871184.1, on the reverse strand, counting down.
GCAATCAGGCAGGCAGGCAGATGAGTGATTGGGAGCCAGCAGTCCTGGATTGTGAGGGGGATGTCCGACTGCTGGTTTAGGCCCGATCCCTGTGGGGC
>NW_005871184.1:1922529-1926380 GCF_000147115.1 Myotis lucifugus | reverse complement strand
ATCACTGACATTTCTTCAGTGTTTCCAATCAGGGTGGAAAGTTATTTTTACTCAGCACTCAATCAGATAAAACTACTTACCTCTGGTGAGGAGACATGAGCTCTGGTAAGAAATCCTGTTTTGTGAGCCCCTTTTAGAAGCTCCAGGGGGCTGTCAGCATTGTTTCTTTGCCAAGAAACACTTCCACGGAGAGGAAATGCTGGTGTTTTATGCAAAATGGAGCACCTGTGATCCTTGGAAATGCACCTCGCTATGTTGCTTTGGTGAAGAGAGAAGCAACCCATCACATTGGAATGAACTGCTGTATGGACTGGCTTGTATTAGCATCAAAGACTTGGGCCAGTAACCCTGAAAGGAGTCCTTTCTGCTGCTGTGAAAGTGGTCAACTTCATCAGAGCCAGATCCTTGAATCGCCACTTTTTAAAGAAATTATGTCAAACAGTGAAATAAGATTATAAGCTTTTCTACTCTATGGATACGAGTTGGCATTCCAGGGGCCAAAGTCACTGCACGCGTTTCAAGTTCAGAGAGAGAGAGAAATAAAAGCCCACTCAGAACCATGTGAAAGGGAGATATTCATTCATTGCTTGGCTTAGTTGGCAAGTATTTTTGGCCATGTGCACGAGGTAAATCTTCTGCTCCGGGCCCCGCTGCTGAAAACTCATGAGCAATTTTTGGCCAAGATGCCCAAGGAAGTGCTTCACAGGGTGAACTTGAGACTGACACAGTCGATTTCTCAGCAGGCAGAGTTGGAAACCTTGCAGACTGTTTCTTCAGCTCCTTGGGCCTTAATAATGAAATGGGCATCTGTACTCCACTCCTTGCTGACATGCTATTAGGAATGCAAATGTTATTAAAGATAACCCCATTGCCTTGAGAACGAAATAAATGAGGTGACCCCAATTCAATCTGAGGTGCCTTATTCCATGGTCATGCTCCAACATCAGCTTACTCTAAACAAGCTGAGCAAAGCTTAGGAGTTTTGATTCCGCTTGCTTTTATATACATCTGTGAGTCAGGAATTCCAGAGATTTTGGCTTTAAAAAACACACAAATATTTATAATAAATTCAAGGCCAAAGATGACATACATTGCTATGTCAAAGTCCACTCCATTAAACCAAACAGCATCAGCCTTATTTTGAAGATGTACTACTAAAAATGAAAATTCACTCTTTGGTTTTAGTTGCATAATTTGGATTTATTTTCATGTTTTTCCACTCATAAGTCATCAATTTTCCCATGGTGCCCCCCCATTCCCAGGTAAGAATATACTCATACAAAGCTAGTGGTTTGCTTTGTAACTTGATCCTATGCACTTATTGAAATATTCTTTAGAAAAATAATTGTGCCTTTTTAGATTCTATGTGTCTGAGATGTAAAGGAAAGTTGAGAACTAAAGTGATATAAACTTTATGGAGATGAATTTGATAAATTACTTAATCCACTATTACTGATACATACATAAAAATTACTACTATTTCGAGTAATAATTGATAAGTCAATTTGCATCAAAGTTGATAGATCACTTAGGACATTTTAGTTTCAGAATTTTTAAGCAAATATCCCAGAGCTTGAAAGTCCTCGGGATACTCTGGACATGGAAAATGTCACAGAAGAGCACATACATCCATTTCTTGTCATTCAGATCTCAGCCCAAATGTCAGCTTCTTAGAGGAGCGTCCCTGGCCATGCATTCAATTTGGGATCCACTTGTCATGCTCTGCTAATCTGCCTATTTAATTGTCTGCACTACAGATGTTGAGGTGCATGTGTCATCTCCTCCTAGCTAGGATGGAAGCCCCATCGACAGCAGAAGTCTTGTTTATGTTTACCTTTCTATCTCTATCATGGAGAACAGTACCTGGTAACTAGAGGAGTTCAACAAATGTTTGTTGAATCAATGGGGAAGTGGAAATTTCAAAAAATAAGAACAAATATATCTCCCTATCTTTAACTTGATTAACCTAATTGTCACGGTTAATTTCATGTCAACCTGACTGGGTCACAGAGTGCCCACGTATTTGGTTAAACAAAATTTGGGAGTGTATCTGTGAGGGAGTTTCTGGATGAGATCTACATTTGAAATGGCAGAGTGAGTAAAACAGGTTGCCATTCCCAATGTGTATAGGCATCATCTAATCCACTGAGGGCCTGAATAAAACCCAAAAAGCAGAAAAAGGGATCATTGGCTCTCTCAGCCTGACCGCACGAACTGGAACATTGTTCTTCTCCTACCCTTGGGCTGGGACTCACATCATTGCCACTCTTAGTTCCCAAACCTTCAGATGGGGACTGGAACTACAACACTGGCTTCCTGGGTGCCCAGCTGGCAGATGGCAAATTGTGGGACATCTTGCTTTCATAAATCTGTGAGCCAGTTCTCCATAATAAATCTCTTTATATATGTATCCTATTGGTTCCATTTCTTACTAATAAACTAATTATCCTAAACCAAATGAATAGGCATTCACTGGAGTATCAGGAGTGATTTAAAGCTAAGGGTAGTATCAGTGATCTGATTGTATAATAATTTTTTAAAATCTTATTCATAAGTTTAAAAAGTGTGCTTTATACACTGTTCTGGGGAACACTGACAAATGAACTTGGTGCATGCAAAGCTAATTTGCGTATTCCTAGGTTATATATGACTACTGCTGACATCTACATAAGAATACTATGGAGAAAACAACTCTATTTTCCATCATACAGAGGGTTTTTTAACAACAATAACAATTGCAAATGTACCTGCCTGTGAAAAGCCCATATTGTGGGTTGGAAGACCATGGGCAACAGGTCTGGAATGGTCGTCAAAGACTAGTAACTCGCTAATCCCAGAATTATGGTAATGATAATGTTACCTCTAGAAGTGAACAAAAAAAATGGAAAACATCACAACAAAGAAAGAAAATCATATGTTTTAATAGAAGTTGTATTGTCTTTTTCATCAAAAATAGTAAACTACAAACCAACAGCACATCAGAATTAGATTTGAGTTTATTCTCCTACATTAAGGTTTAGTATTTATTACTAGAGGCCTGATGCACTAAATTCATGCATGGGTAGGGCCCCTAGGCCTGGCCAGCGATCAGGGCCAATTTGTGGGGCAACCAGTGGGGTGATCTGGGGGCCCCCTGCTGGCACCTGCCTTGGCCAGCCTGGCACCACCTGCTTGCCAACCCCGCTCCCCACCACCGCAGGTGGCCTCCCTCTGTGGGGTGACCTGCGGGGCAATCAGGGGGACCCTGCTGGCACTCACCTTGGCTGGCCTGGGGCCTGCAGGCTGGGGGCAGCTCCTGCGTTGAGCGTCTGCTTCCTGGTGGTCAGTGCACATCATAGCGACCGATCATTCCACTGGTCATTCTGCCCGTTTGGTCGATTTGCACATTAGGCTTTTATTATATAGGATCCCTATAACCCACCTTTCAAAAGTAATGAGACATTACCATAAAATTAAGTTCAAGTTTATTGGCATAGAGTTTTCAAATGAACACAATAAGAGTACTTTCACAACAGTAGTTTGAAATAGTGATGACTTTGTATCTAATAAAAGAAATGCAGAGCTCCTACAAAGATGGTGGATTATCGAGATTTGTGATTGATATTATAAATGGTTTTGAAGATTATTGTGTCCTAGTTTTGAAGATAATTAAAATCTTTATTGTTTGCTGTGTGTTATATAGTATGACATTCATTGAACATAAATGTCCTTTAAAATTCTTACGTTTTTCCTCTTTTGACTACACAATGGTACTCAATAAAATATTATGATATATCTTGGAATATTTGCCTTTAGTGCATGCATGAAAAGGGCATTTTAACTACTTCAAAATTATTTTTGTTTTATATTTG